>NW_020954650.1:264774-405101 GCF_900497805.2 Vombatus ursinus
AGATAGATAGATAGATAGATAGATAGATAGATAGATAGATAGATAGATAGATAGAGGTCACAGAGTGAGTTGAAGATGAAGGGGACATATCTGGAGAATAAAATTAAGGGGTGAGAGAGGAATATACTGGGAGGAGAAAAGGAGAAGTAGAATGGGTAAATTATCTCACATAAAACAGGTAAGAAAAGACTTTTACAGTGGAGGGAAGCAGGGGAATGTGAAAGGGAATAAATGAATCTTATTCTCATCAGATTTGGATTAAGGGGGGAATAATATACACACTCAATTGGCTGTGGAAAACTATATTACCCTACAGGAAAATAGGGGGGAAGATGATAAGAGAGCAGGGGGATGATAGAGAGGAGGGCAGATTGGGGAAGGGGGCAATTGGAAGCAAATACTTCTGAGGAGGGACAGGGTCAAAAGAGAGAATGGAATAAATGAGGGACGGGATAGGATAAAGGGAAATATAGTTAGTTTTTCACAACATGAGTACTACCGAAGTGTTCTACATGACTACACATGTAAAACATATATCAAATTACCTGCCTTCTCAATGAGGATGGGTGGGGAGAGAGGAAGGAAGAAAATTTGCAACCCAAAGTTTTAAAAACCAATGTTAAAAATTTGTTTTCATATGCAACTGGGAAATAAGATATACAAGCAATGGGGTATAGAAATCTATCCTGCCCTACAGGAAAAGAAGAAAGGGAAGGGGATAAGAGAATGGGAATGTGTGATAGAAGGGAGGGAAGATTAGGGGAAGGGATATTCAGAATGCATGTTTTCTTGGGGTGGGGGTTCAACGAGATGAGGAGAAAATTTGAACTCAAAATCTTGTGGAAGTGAATGTTTAAAATTAAAATAAATTAACAAAAAAAAAGATTTTACAAAAAAGAAAAAGAGAGAGAGAGAGAGAGGTTCTTGGGGCAGCTAGGTGGTACAGTGGATAGAGCCCTAGCCTTGGAGTCAGGAGGACCTGAATTCAAATCCAGCCTCAGACACTCAACACTTACTAGCTGTGCAACCCTGGGCAAGTCACTTAACCCCAATTGCCTCATCAAAAAGCAAGAAAGAGAGAGTGAGAGAGAGAGAGAGAGTGAGAGAGAGAGAGAGGTTCTTGGTCATTTTTCTCCCTAAACAGAAAACAAATAAAAAAGCTTAAGCTTCCATTTCCTTGTAACTGTTGGTAAAACCCATTAGGACCATGGGCCCTAGAGTCACCTCCTATTTCCCTGATGCTGTAGAAATGGCGCAGGAGGAAGGGAGACTGGAAAGAAAATGTGCTCCCTGCCCCCAACAGGCCCCAAGAGTCTAGTTGCCTTGCCCCTTAAGGCCGCATTTCCCAATGGGCTGTGCTTTTACAGCTGGAGATTGGCCCTACTCACAGGTGATACAGAATCAAGGAATCACAAACTAAGAAATTGAAGGGACCTTAAAAGACTTTAATCCTGTTCCCCACCACCCACTCACACACACACATACCATCATTTTACAGATGAGTAAATAAACACAAATAGATTAGATGACTTCCCCAAGGTTATTCAGGGGCAAAGCTAGGATGTGAACCCACATCCTCTGACTCTAGATACAGCTCTCCCCCACTCTACCAACCTATTTTCCCTTATACCGCTTTCTCTGTTTATCTTTCCCTTCTCTTCCTTTAAGATTTCTCTGTGTTCTATTTTCTTCTTGGAAATCCAATCTAAATGACTTTATATTAATGATACTCTTGGTGTAAGCAATGCAAATATTACTTGATTTTATGGGCTAAGATGTGCACTGCACTCAGATTCAGAAAACCTGAGTTTGAATCTGAGTTCTATGGACCTCAGAGTTCTCATATATAAAATGAAAGATCTCTCCCCACTCTAAATCTCTGCTCCTGTCTTCATTTCCCTTATGACATAGGATTTGGACAGAATGCTTCATGGAGGGCTGGAGTAAATTAAACTTAATTCAATTCAATGAGCACTTATTGAGAATCTACTTTGTGCTGGGCCTTGTAGATATAAAGTTGAAAAGGAAGCAGTACTTACCTTCTTCAGGGAGAAAATGTCAAATGCACAAAGAGTTACATGCAAAATTATGTCGAATAAATTCAGAGTAGATGATTTCTAAGGCCTCTCTAGTCTCTAAATCCTACAAACCCTTAAGTTAAGTGATGTACTCAGTCACATAGCTAGACAGTAGCAGAGCTGAGACTTGATTCAAAAGCTCTTGATTCAAAGTCCAAGGCCCTTTCAAAATCACCCACTGGCCCCATCCTCCTGCTCCCTTTGCCTTCATTAAGTGTTTGGCAGTCATCTTCCTAGGATATTATGCATACTATATATAAATATCATATTACTTTATACATTCTAGGGCCTTGAAATATGTTTGCTGATTTAAGTTGAAATGAATTGAATTTGAATTGAATTCAAATGAATTGAATAAAAGGTTATAATATTGAAGTGATGATATTTAACCTGGCACCCTAGAAGCTTTCAGTATATCTTTACTAGATGGTTTATCTAGTCTCTTCTCTTGAAGCAAAGGAATTTCAAATTTAAAAGGAAACAAGGTCTTTGGAAATTGAAAACTGCTATGTGTTTTAACTTTAAATGACAGCTTTTAGCAAGCTGTCCTGATTTGGTTTTTGCCAGCTCAATGAATCACAGTACTTTCGTGTCATGTCTGACTAAATTAACAGTGCAGGGAGGGGAGAAGCAGCTCCTTTTCTGATCATTGGGTCCAAGATATTGCAGTAACACAACTTGAGACCCACGGAAAACATGTGCCATCAGCACAGGAGGCAAATTTCCTCTGTTGGGAGGATAACTTAGCAACCAAGTCCCAGGAAAGAACAGCTACAAAAGGTCACTTAAATGTTCCCCAAATGACAACCATTTTAATTTATATTGGTGAAATGAGGCAACAGGAGGTGTAGGGAACATAAATTGACATTTATTTTGTGCCCTAGAACATGCTGTACAGTATTATTTTTTTAATCTGGTTATGAATGTCTGTCATGTTTGATCATATTCCCTTGATATTAGATAGCATTACATTGAGCACAATATTTAAAATATTCTGCATGCTTATTAATAAGAGGCAGCCTGGCATTACTCACTTGTGAAAAGAGATTTTATTTATGATAATTGTGTAGCACCAAGCACAACACCTGACATACAGTCAGCACTTAATAAATGCTTATTGGTTGATATAGTGGATGGAAGCACTAGACTTGGAGTCAGGAAGACCTGATTTCTTTTCTTTTTTTTTTGTTTTGTTTTGTTTTAGGTCATATCATTTTGCTTATGGTAATTTTTATTTATTTTTTTGTTTTCAACATTTACTTTCACAAGATTTTGAGTTCCAAATTTTCACCCCATCTTGCCCCTCCTCCCACCCCAAGATGGCATACATTCTGAATACCCCATCCCCTAGTCTGCCTTCCCTTCTATCTCTCCAACCCCTTCTCTTATCCCCTTCCCCTTAGATTTTCCTATAGGGCAGGATGGATTTCTGTACCCCATTTCCTGTATTTCTTATTTCCCAGTTGCATGTGAAAACTTTTTTTTAAACATGTGTTTTTAAAACTTTGGGTTCCAAATTTTCTCCCTTCCTCCCTCCCCACCCACCCTCATTGATGAGGCAAGCAACTAAATATAGGTTGTATAAGTGCAGATATGCAAAACTCTTCCATAGTAGGCATGCTTTGAAAAACTAACTCTATTTCCCTTAATCCTATCCAACATCCCCATTTATTCTATTCTTTCTTTTGACCCTGACCCTCCTCAGAAGTACTTGCTTCTGATTACCCCCTTTCCCAATCTTCCCTCCTCTCTATCATCCCCCTACTCTCTTGTCCCCTTCCCCCTACTATTTTCCTGTAGGGTAAGACAGATTTCCATACCCAATTTGAGTGTGTATGTTATTCCCTCCTTCAGTCAAATTCTATGAGAATAAGATTCACTCATTCCCTCTCACCTTCTACCATTTCCCCTCCACTGTAAGAGCCTTTTCTTTTCTGTTTTCTTTTGTGAGATAATTTACCCCGTTCTACCTCTCCTTTCTCCTTCTCCTAGTATAATCCTCTCTCACCCCTTGATTTTATTCTCCAGATATGACCCCTTCATTTTCAACTCACCCTGTGCCCTCTATCTATCTATCTATATCTATATATATGAACATATAATATTTTCCCCTCCAACTACCCTAATACTGACAAAGGTCTCATGAGTTACAAATATCACCTTTCCATGCAGGAATGTAAACAGTTCAACCATAATAAGTCTCTTATGATTTTCTCTTTCCTGTTTACCTCTTCATGTTCCACTTGAGTCTTGTATTTGAAAATCAAATTTTCTATTCAGCTCTGGTCTTTTCATCAAGGATGCCTGAAAGTCCTCTATTTCACTGAATGATCATTTTTTCCCCTGCAGGATTATACTCATTTTTGCTGAGTAGGTGATTCTTGGTTGTAATCTTATCTCCTTTACCCTCCAGAATATTATATTCCATGTCCTGCGGTCTCTTAATGTAGAAGTAGCTAAATCTTGTGTTATCCTAATTGTGTTTCCATAATGCTTGAAGTGTTTCTTTCTGGATGTTTGTAATATTTTCTCCTTGACCTGGGAACTCTGGAATTTGGCTATAATATTCCTAGGAGTTTTCCTTTTGGGATCTCTTTCAGGAGATAATGGGTAGATTCTTTCAATTTCTATTTACCTTCTGGTTCTAGAATATCAGGGCAGTTTTCCTTGATAATTTCTTGAAAGATGATGTCTAGGCTCTTTTTTTTTGATCATCACTTTCAGGTAGTCTGATAATTTTTAAATTCGCTCTCCTGGATCTATTTTCCAGGTCAGTTGTTTTTCCAATGAGATATTTCACATTGTTTTCTAATTTTTCATTCTTTTGGATTTGTTTTACAGTGTCTTCATTTCTCATAAAGTCACTGGCTTCCAATTGCTCTATTCTAATTTTTAAGGAAGTATTTTCTTCAGTAAGCCTTTGGACTTCCTTTTCCATTTGGCCACTTTTGCTTTTTAGGGCATTCTTCTCCTCATTGACTTTTTGAACCTCTTTTGCCATTTGGGTTAGGCTATTTTTTAAGGTGTTATTTTCCTCAGTATTTTTTTGGGTCTTCTTTAGCAAACTGTTGACTTATTTTTCATGATTTTCTTGTAAAACTCTCAGTTTTTCCTCTACTTCTCTTACTTGCTTCTCAAAATCTCTTTTGAACTCTTCCAAGTCCTGGGACTGATTCATATTCTTCTTGGAGGCTTTGGATGTAGGAACTTTGATTTTGTTGTCTTCTTCTAGTTGTATGTTTTGATCTTCTTTGTCACCAAAGTAAGATATGATCCCAGCCAATTACTTGAGTTTTAGACTCTTTGTTAAGGTAAAAGTCTACTTCCAATGTGGAGAATGTACTGTCCCGAGCTTCAAGGTTTTGTATAGCTGTTTTCAGAGATACTTCTAGGGACCTGAAAATTTTCAGTTCTTCCAAGGTGCTATGATAAGGGGCTAGGTGTTTCCTCTCCACCGCCACAAAAAGCTCCACCACACCAGCATTCCTCCTCACCCCAGGACTGCCCCTCAGAACTGTGACCCAGATCCAAGCACCAGTAAAGCAAGAGATTCCTGCCTTAGCACTAGCAAAGAGATCCCTGCAATCCCCCTCTGATCAGTCACTTGATTCCCCCTCAGTCTGTGGGCTGGAAGCTCAGGAAACAGCCATGGCCCTGGGGTGGCTGAGACCTAGCTCCTTCTCTCACTGCAGTCACAGACTTTTTCCACTGACCTTCTAAGTTGTCTTTGGTGTTCCTGGGTTGAGAAGTCTGGAAACCACCACAGCTGTCCACGATTCAGTCCTCTGAGGCTTGCTCCATGGTCGCTGTAGCCTATGAGCTCACGCCAAACTGTGTTCCTCTCCCCACCCGGCACGATATACCTTTCTGATCAACCATCCAGGCTGTCTTTAGCTGGAAATTTGTTTCACTCTGTTTTTTTGTGGTTTCTGCTGCTTTAGAATTTGTTTAGAACCATTTTTTATAGGTATTTGGAGGGGCTTGGGGGGAGAGCTCAAGCAAGTCACTGCTTTCCCTCCACCATCTTGGCTCCCAGGAAGACCTGATTTCAAATCTTGCCTCAGATACTAGCTCTGTGATCTGATTCAGCAAGTTATTAGCCTCCCACAGCCTCAGTTTCCCCATGTGTAAATGAAGATAATGAAACCTAATTCACAGGGTTATTATAAGACTCAAATATGAAAATATACTTAAAGTACTTTTTAAACTTTTAAGTACTCTATAAATTTTAGCTGTTATTATTATCATTATGACTAATGCTAAATGGGGTCCCAAATTCTCTTAAATTACATTTCTGGACTTGCCAGATTTCCAAAAGCTAGCTTTTGATACTTTGCAAAATTTGTCTTGATTTTGCAATTAGTACCCTATTAATCAATTAGCATTTGTATTTGCAAAATGTTCTGTAATTCCTTATTTCTCTGAAGTACCCTAGGACAGGAGAACAATAAGATATATGTGTATATATGATATATATGGATGTATATATATTATTACTTATATGTTCAGTGTGTGACATTTTAGCAGTTTGCAAAATGTATAATGGTAAGCTATTATGAACTGCATGATTATAATTTGTAACATAATTATTGAACTATGAGAAATGCTGTAGAGGAAATTACCTGTCTAGCAATATTAAATTAGGTTGAGTACAAAAGAAACAAAATTGTAAAGGCAGTATGACTCAAACTTCAGTACATTTACTAGCACTGGTGTTAAGCTATCATAGTTTGTCTGCAGGATGATGGCTGCAGGAGACCTTTGTAGGACTGAGTTCTGAAGAAGAATTTGAAAGTCCTAGCAAAGCAAAGCAAATGTAGGGGGAAAATGAAGAAACAAAAAATAACAGGTCTTTTACCATTCCCTATCACAAAGGAAACTGAGAAGAAGCAGTAGAATGGCAAGAAAAACCAAGAGAAAGTAGTGTTCTGACAACTCATAAATAATAAAAAATATATATAAATGCCAATTGGAATTCCTGGCTTCCTTTATTTCTGCTTTTCCTAGCTCAGAACTCTTAGAATCTGGCTAATGTCAGAGACTCTGGACTTCCCCAAGCCTTCCAGATAATATAGACCTAAAGCTATTTGGTCTAAAATCCAGATGCATTTATAAACACTTACCATATGCCAGGCATTGTGCTTAGCCAGGGAAGCCAGGAGTTTGAAGTGAAGTAGGAGAGGATTCTAGGTACCTAGAATATACTCTAAAACTCAATCTAATTTCTGGGTAACACTTACCTGATACATAACCAGCCCACCTTCTTTTCTGACCATACAATTTTCTGACACCTTTTATGCTTCCAATTCATGTTTCATAATGTGTTAAAGACTACTCACTTCCACCATGTTTCTCTCCATTGCCCTTCAGATGACCTTCAAGTTTGAATATTCAGAGACTATAGTATTCCATGGTTCAAAACCACGTAGCATTAGCATGTAACTATCGGCCTTAAAAATATGAAAAGGTGAAATAACCATAAAATAGCCCCCCAGAACAGAGGAAATATGGGGTACAATGGTCTTTTAGCCCAGGAGACTTAGAGAATTGTCAAGAAAGGTCCATCTTACTTGGGCAAAAGGGGCGCTCATTCCAGGACAGGAAGAGTCCCAACAAGCCAGCAGCAAGCACCCATCTCAGCAAACCAGAAGGAGAACTTGAGTCCCAGAGTGGTGGAGCAGGCAAATAGCAACACCAGGAACACCCATGTGCCTTAGCATACCCAAAGGGAACCAGCAAACTCTAGCTCCAGTCTGGGCTAGGCAGGCAACCTGCAGTGGCCAGACCTCCATGTACTTCAGTGTAGTGCCAGGGAAATGCAGAGAAACCTCACCTGGCCTCAACACAAGCTCACCACCAGATAAGCTGCCAGATCCCTACAGCCTCCAGCAGTGCCAGCCATCCACTACCCCCACCACCTCAACATAGTACCAGATAGGAAGGTCCCCCATGGGCCTTAAGGCAACATCAGTGCAACACCAGGTAAATAGCCAGGGCCTGCAACCACCAGGACAGAGCCCTTCCCACTCTGGGAGCAGAGATCAAATTGAAAAGAAGGGAAAAAGGCCCCCAAAAAATGAGTAAGAAAAGCCAACAACAGCAACAAAAAAAGAATCTGGCCATAGAAAGTTAGTATGGTGATGGCGAAGACCAAGACACAAATTCAGAAGATGAGAACAATGTCAAAACACCTACGGGCAAAACCCCAAAGAAAAATAGGAAGTGATCTCAAGTCTGAAAAGAACTTATGGAAGAGCTCAAAAAAGAGCTTAAAAGTCATATAAGAGAGGTAGAAGAAAAATTGGGAAAGGAAATGAGAGTGATGCAAGAGGATTATGAACAGCTTGGAAAACTGCTTAAAAAGTAGAATTGGCCAAAAGAAAAGGGGATACAAAAAGCCACTGAACAAAACGACTCCTTAAAGAGAACAAGTGACCAAATGGAAAAGAAAGTACAAAAGCTAACTGAGGAAAACAATACCTTGAAAGTTTGAATTGGATATCACGAATCAATCAAACAAATTTAAAAGAATGAAAAAATAGGAGAAAAGGTAAATACCACATTGGAAAAACAATTGACCTGGAAAATAGATCCAAGAGAGATGATATCAGAATCACTGGACAACCTGAAAACAATAATCAAAGAGAACCTGTACAGCATCTTTTAAGAACTTATCAAGGAAAACCTTCCTGATGTCTTGGAATCAGATGGCAAAATAGGCATTGAAAGAATCTACCAATTACCTCAAGAAAGAGATCCCCAAAAAAAACTCCAAGAAACATTATAGCCAAGTTTCAGAACTGTCAGGTGAAGGAGGAAATACTACAAGTGCCCAGAAAGAAACAATTCAAATATCAGTGAGTCACAATCAGTACCACATGGGACTTGAGAGTTGCAACATTAAAGGATAACAGGTATGAAACATGATATTGAAGAGGGCAAAGAAGCTAGGACTACAACCAAGAATCACTTACCCAGCAAAATTAAGCAGAATATATCAAGGGGAAAATGGTCATTCAATAGAATAGAAGGACTTCAAACCTTAATAAGAAGACCCGAACTATGCCAAAAATTTCACCTCCAATAGGAAGACCCAAGAGAAGCATGAACAGGAAAAAGGGAAAATAAAAAATAAGGGATTCAATAAAGCTAAACTGTTTACATCCCTACATGGGAAGATGATACTTGTAACTCTTAAAAATGGAATCACTAACAGTATAAATAGAAGGAATATACATAGACAGAGGATATGGGTATTAGGTGAATTTGAGGGAAATGATATAAATAATTTAAGGGATAAGAAAGGGGAGTACAATGGGTGCAGAAGGAAGCGAGAGGTAGAATGGGGTAAATTATCTCACATGAAGGGGCAAGAGGGAGGGGAAAATGGGTAGGGGATGATAATGGGCATTATTTGAACCTCACTCTCATCAGTATTGGCTCAAAGAAGGAGTAATATACATAATCAGTTGAATGTAGTAATCTGTCTTACCCAACAGGGAAGCAGGAGGGAAAGAGATTAAGTAAAGGTGGGGAGGAGGGAGCAGGAACTGACAGAAGGAGAGGCAGATCAGGGGAGGTGGTAGACAGAAGCAAAACACTGGTGAGGTGGGAAAGAATGAAAGGAAAGAGGACAAACTGGAGGAAGAATAGGATGGAGGGAAATACACATGTAGTAATCATGACTGTGAATGTCAATGGGATGAACTCTCCCATAAAACAGAACTGGACAGTAGAACAAATCAAAATCCAGAATCCAACAATATGTTGCTTATGAGAAACTCGCTTAAAAAAGAGACACACAGAGAGTAATGATAAAAGGATGGAGCAGAATTTGTTGTGCTTCAGCTGAAGTAAAGAAAGCCCCAGCAGAGGTCCTGATCTTGGCAAAAGTAGAAGCAAAAATGGCCCTGATTGAAGGAGATGAGAAAGGAAACTACATCTTGCTAAGGGGTGCCATAGAAAATAAAGCAATCAAATTAGAAGAGCAAGAATAGTCTACCTGTAAAATCTATGGGAAGGGGAATAATTCATGACCAAACAAGAGATAGAAAGCTTTAAGAAATGTAGAATAGATAATTTTGATAATATTAAATTGAAAAGATTTTTTACAGATAAAATCAATTCAAGATTAGAAGGAGCACAGAAAACTGAGAAACAATTTTTACAGCAAGTGTTTCTGATAAAGGCCTCATTTCTCAAATATATAGAAAACAGTCAAATTCATGAGAATAAAAGCCATTCCCCAACTGATAAATGGACAAAGTATATGAACAGGCAGTTTTCAGATATCGCTCATACATGTGCAATCATGTAAAAGATTTCCCTATAATTCATTCTGTATAAGAAGACTCAAATAAAAGAAAAAGAATGAAAGAAAAAAATTTAAATAGCATGCTTCAGTCTGTATTCAAACAAAATCTGTTCTTTCTCTGGAAGAGGATAGTATGCTTCATTATTAGTTCTTTGGGGTTGTCTTGGATCATTGTATTGCTGAGAATAGCCAAGTCATTCAAAGTGCTTCATCAATAAATATTACTGTTAGTGGGTACAGTGTTTTCCTGATTCTGTTCATTTCACTTTACATCAGTTCATGTAAATCTTTTGAGGTTTTTCTAAAATCATCTGGCTTGTCAAGCCATGTTTTATCTATTAAGGTTTTATCAGTGGTAGTATGCTTTTCCTTCTAGAAGTAGCTAGATAGTGGAGTGGATAGACATATGGGCCCGGAGTCAGGAAGACCTGAGTTCAAATATGGCTTCATATATTTACTAAATGTGTGACTTGAGGTAAGTCAATTAAATAACTTAATTAAAAAATTAAATCTCCATTTCTGTTTCCTTAACCTTAAAATGGCAACATCTACAGCATCTACTTTGTTGTGAAAAGATGTTTGCAAATGGATTAGCATTGTGCCTGGTATGTAGAAGTGCTATATACATGCTTATTCATTTCTCCTCACTCCAGTCATTTCTCTAACTGGAGATGGGTACAATATTTCATCACAAATCCTCTGGAATTTAGGATGTCCTTGTATAAATCAGAGTTCTCAAGTATTTCAAAGTTGTTTGTCTTTATAATTAATATTATTTTTTAATTACACAAAATGTACTCCTGGTTCTTTTCAATTCACTCTGCACCAGTTCCTACAAGTCTTTCCAGGTTTCTCTGAAACTAATCCCTTCATTTCTTATAACATAATAGTAGTCTAAGTGTCTTGAAAGGGGACTCCCCTTAGTTTTTAGTTCTTAGCCATCACCAAGATCTCTAAAATTAATATTTTTACACACATGGATTCTTTTTATTCTTTCTTTGATCTCTTTGAGGAACACATCTAATAGTAGTATTGTTAGGTACAAGAATATGCATAATTTAATAATTTGGGAGGCATAGTTCCAAATTGCTTTCCCTAATGTTTGGACAAATTCATAGTTCCACCAATAGTACCTGTTTCCCCCAAACCCTTCCAACATTTTTTATTTTCCCTTTTTGTCAATTTTGCCAAACTCATGGATGTGACAAGGAACCCCCAAGTTGCTTTAAGTGGCATTTTTCTAAGTATTAGTGATTTGAAGAAATTTTTCTATTGGAGATTGATAGCTTGGATTTCTTCCTATGAAAAGTGCAAAGTCATATGTTTTGGCCATTTTTAAATTGTAGAATGTAGGCAAAATCTTTTGAATAATTATATGTCTCTTTAGAATTGACAAAGAAATAGTCACCAGTCCTTAGCTACAGAATGGCCCAAAGAATATTCATTTTATTGATCACATACATTTTTATGGAAGGAATTCATCAACATTTCCAAGATCAGTCTCAGATATCAAAAATATTCCAATTAGTTTAAGTAAAGCAAGAATTCCTATGCTTTTAGGAAAGGTATAATATAAGGAATATCAAGTAGAGTGCCAAAAAAGAGGAAGAAAAGGAATTGAAATTGGGTTTTATTGGTCAGTCTTTTTTAGTCATGCCTGACCTTTTGTGACCCCATTTGGGACTTTCTTGGCAAAAATACTAGAATGTTTTACCATTTCCTTTCCCAGCTTATTTTACAGATGAGGCAAACAGGGTTAAGTAACTTGTTCCAGGGTCACATAATTACTAAGTGTATGAGCTAGATTTGAACTCAGGAAGTTGAGTCTTCCTAACTACAGGCCCAGCACTCTACCTGCAATACCAACTGGCCACCCTGACCACCTAGCTGCCCTGATTGAAACTGAGTAGATTAATACAACTACAGATCTGTCTATCTAATGACTTGATGCATTCAAAAGGACCAATTAGGTTTAATAAGGTAAACAAAGTCACATAAGACCCTGTCACAGAAGTAGAATATTAGCTAATAGTCAAAATTACATATGTTGTGTGTTAAGACATATCAAAACAGTATGGAAAAGAACTTGAGTAAGAAAACATGGGCTACAGTCTTGACTCTGTGACCTGGAAAAGTGAGTTCACCTCTTGAGCCTCAGTTTTCTCCCTTGATAAAATGGATATAATACTCCTAATAGAGCACTTAGATGTGATAATGGACAGGGTGCCAGTTTCAGAATCAAGAAGAGCTGAATTCAAATCCTGCCTCAGACTCTTACTACCTGGGCTATCTTGGACAAGTCATTTACCTTCTTTCAGTCTCAATTTCATCATCTGTAAAATGAAGAGGTAGAACTCAGTGGCCTTTATGATTCCTTCCAGTTATAAATCTATGAGCCCAGATACCATTAGCTATCTCACAATATTGTTGGGGGAACAGGAAGTGATTTTTAAACTTTAAAAAGCAATAGAAATGTGAATTAATATTCCTTTAGCAGTGTCCTCCCTTTTGATCCTGAGACAAATCACCCATTGTGTCTATCTTCCAAGCAGTATGGCCACAGCAGTGTAGAGAAGGGTTAAACTTATGAAGAGTTGCTTTCTCTAAAGCACCACTTTGCTCTGAAAAAGAGCAGACTCATTCAAGTGGCCAAGGCTACACATTTCTGAGAAAACATTCATGTAGCATATGATTTTCCTGAAAGTTATCATGAATCCCCAGTTAAACCTCCAGAATGAGGTTTACCTGGTCCTCAGGAGTAATATGTTCTAGATTTAACTCTTGAATTACTATAGAAATAGCATTCATACTGGAAACTCAGAGCCTAGTTCAGAACCTCCTCTTCTCTAATGAAAACTCCTTGTGGTGCAATACAGCCATTGGCATTATGGTAGAAATGGTACCTGTTCTAGATCTGGGCAAGCTAGTTAAGTGTCCCCTCTGAAATTCAGGTTTCGGGACCCCTGGAAGCTCTTGTTCCTTGTTTGTTCCCTGAGGAGTAAAATTAGACTTAGGAGTAGCATGGAATTGGGATTCCAGGATACTAAAAACAATGTCTTAGAGTCTCTGATAATTCTTTCTGGGGAAATAATACTCCAGAAGTGAGGAAAAGAATTGAAAGATGAGAATTGGAGGTATTCCCATCCTCCATTCCAAGAAAATGAAGACTAATTTGTTTTTGATATAGAAGTTTTCATCTATGTTACCATCTTAATTTTACCATCTAATGTTACCATCTAAATTTTCCTAGAAAATGAAAAGAAATAGCAAACTTATTCCAAACTTTTTTTGTGTATATAGGTATATTTCATTATTTAATCTTACATCATTTTAAATAGTTTTATTGTTGATTTCTTTTTTTAAATAGACTTTTAAATTTCTGGAAAGAAATAATCTCTCTGCTCTGTGTGTCAACAACAAAAAATATGATAAAAGTGTCAAAACCTTATGCTTAGAAATATAAATTTGGATTGAATGAAAAATGAAAATTCTGAGCTGAAATAGTTTTCCTACAATGCAGAAAATATTTTATATTAAGTAAGAATAAGTACTGAAAACAGCATTGACAGATGATAGTGAAGTAATGCTTAGCTGACCCTTATAAGAAGTCCAGTTGGTAATTAATGCCCAGTGTCTTCCAGGATAATAACAAAAGCATTGGCTGATTTTATTTTACTCTTCTAAAGATCCTGGGGATAGAATAAATTAGTAATGAATAATCAATCAACAAGAATTCATTATACCTACTATGTATCAGGCACTGTGTTAGGTGCTAGGGATATAAAAATGTTAATTTTGTCTGCAAGGTTTATATCAAATAGAAATGTTATTTGAGAATCAGAAATTGTATTATTGGAATTGAAACTAACATATTTATATGATAATTGCAATATACTCATCATATAAATATAGCAGAACAATATGACATTTACATCACATTCATCATCATCATTCCATCTGCCAAAACATGGAATAGGAAAAAGGAGGCCCATGATTCAGTTAATACTTCTGACTGTCTCCTAAAGCTCTTTGCTGATATTCTGAGTTTTAAAAATATTAAGAATTGGGTTTATATATAATGTAAGGAGTTTTGTTTTGTTTGGTTTCTTTTGTAAAATACATCTAATGCTTTCTATACCTTGCCAGTATGCTATGCTACTGAGTGGACAATAGAGGATAGTTTTGTTGCTTTAACATAGGTCTGGATAGTATTTCTTGTTCCATACACATGTTAACTACAGTTTTTATGTGACGGTCATTCAAATCAATAGAACATCAGGATTACTTTGTACATAATGTACTGAATGGGTATGTTGCCTAGTGTTAATGTATATAGTGATTGTGGGAACATCTGAAAGGCTGAGAGTAGAAAATATGTTTGATCCAGTTAATCAGGAGGGCTCAGTGAAATAACTAGAACCAGCATTTTTACAAACTCTATTAGAGAATAATCTAATCCCAGTCAAAATAAATTCAGTTTATTTGTTAGGCTTTATATTGTATCAAGTTTAAATTCTTCAAGGTGACATTAAGGACCTTCCACCTGAAAAATCTGGTTCTACTCTATGTATCCAACTTAATTAATGCCCCACTAATCTCAAACACCACTCTTCTAGAGCAGCAGACTATCCTCTTTAATCTATCTAAACCACATACCATGCTCATTCTCACATTCATACTTTTTCTCATGCATATGCCATTTTTAATGCAGCCATCTTTTTCTGCCTGTCCAAATTTTACTCATTCTTTAAGACCTGAATGAATGAAACATAACAGAATTTACTATTTGCTATCTACTATGTGCAAATCACTGTACTAAACTCTGGGAATGGAAATGGACAAGCAAGATAGTCCATATTCTCAAGGAGTTCATATATACAACATTTTGGCTTTAAGTCAGATGGAAATTCCCACTGGCCCTGAGGTGTAAGAGCAAAGCAGATGGTAATGCATCTTCTTTAATGCTATCTTAACTATTTGGAACTGCCAAGGACTATCATGGTAAAAACTTCCTTTTTCAGGTCTTTAGTAGCTGTAGCTGCTGAGAAGGCAGGGCAATAGTAAACACCTAGCAAAATAGTCATCAGGGCCTAGCTTCATAAAGTGTGCCCTCCTGGATGATGGCTGTGGTGGGGCAAGTAGTAAGCAGGGATGTTGATCTGCGGGATATTGCTATGCTCAGGGCTCTTGGACTTACCTGCCTATTGGTGGCAGGTATTCAGTAGTGAATTGGCAATTGATGGTGGCAGAGACAGCAGGTCCCTTCTCCATTTAAGCTCCCCTCTTCAAAAACAGCTGTGGGTTCTGGGTCAGAAGGAAGATTAGTGGTCTGAAAGAGGTTGCTACTTCAGGGAATCTTGGGACCCTGGGCCATCTCTACCAGGGTCTGAGGGCAAGTGGTGCTCAAGGTGATTTGATCTGCACAGTACATGACAGCCCCTACCTCTCCCTCAGGACAGTCTTGTTGATTCATCATATCAGTTCTTTTTCCATGAGGCTGACCCTCAATAGTACTGCCCTCCTAAATCTATGCTCTAAAGAATCAGCATGTTGTGGTAGGCAGGAAATATTGTATAATGAAAAGGGCACTGAATTGGGAATTATAACACCTTAGTACAAACTCTGGCTCTGTCACTAACTTGCCTTAAGGCAATTCCCCTCTCTGAGCCTTATTAATTTATCAAATGTTAGGGGTCAGAAAGAAGGGAGCATTGGGGACAATGGACTAGAGAATTTCTAAACTATCTACCAACTCTAAAATCCCATAATCCTTTTCTGATTCACATGGCACTTATTGTCTATGTTCCAGTTTTACTTGCATATGTAAGTGAAATCATTTATTTTTTTTTGTTTGTTTCTCTAAATCTTGCCTTCTGAAAAAGATTTTAAGTTATTCTTTGGCAGGTATTTTTTTTTATTTTTGTTTATTTTTGTTTTATTTTTGTTTATATTTTTGTTTATTCCCCTAGGCAATGGGGTTAAGTGACTTGCCCAGGGTCACACAGAATGCTTAGATTTTTGAGGGGGCCAAAAAATACTTCTAGCTGAATAAAATACAATATTATGGAAACACGGAGGTTTAAGAGCTAAAAGGTACTTCAGAGGTTATCTCTACCAATCTATATATGAGGAGGAACCCTTTTGCATCATCACTCATAGTGGTCAGTTAGCATCTATTTGAAGATTTCCAGTGATAGAAATCTCACTACTTCCAATTTCCCTGCTTTCAATAGCTCTGTTAGTACATTTTTACTTATAGTAAGCTTAAAATCTGCCTCTACAATTTCTACACATTGTTCTTATTTCTTCCTTCTGAGGCCAAATAAAACAAGTCTAATCCCATTTCTCTGGACTAACCTTTAAAATACTTGAAGATACATAACATTTTGCTCTCTCTCTCTCTCTCTCTCTCTCTCTCTCCATATGTGTGTATATGCAGATGTGTACATACACATACACACATATATGCCTATTGTATTTATATATGCATGCATGTATATAGAGATAGGGATAGATATAGAGATATATACTTATGGCAGCTAAGTGGCACAGTGGATAAACCATCAGGACTTGAGTCAAGAAGACCTGAGTTCAAATATGTCCTAATACACTTACTAGCTGTATGACTCTAAACAAGTCACTTAACTTGTTTCTGTCTCAGGTTCCTCATCTGCAAAATGGAAACCATAAAACACCTATCTCCCATGTTTATTGTGAGGATCAAATGAGATAACAATTATACGCAACTTAGCCAAGTGTCTGGCATGTAATAAGTTCTATATAAATGTTAACTATTATTATTTTTCTTATTGTATTACATGTATGTATGTATGTGTATATGTACATATATGCACACACATGTTGAAGGATAGTTCCCAATCTTCATTGACAGAAGGACTTTCTTCACAAGGCATTCCCTACACCAATGGAAACACAGTTCCATACTCCATTTCCCATCCCTGGAAGACAGGAAGAAAAACAGCAATAACATCCTCAACTCTCTTCAACCCATCCTGGTCACCCTGCCCACTGGATCCCTTTAGTTTGTCAATATTTTTGCTAAAGTGTGGTATTCACTTCATATGTAGTCTAACCCAAGAGTATACTATTATCTCCCATGGTTTAACTTTATCCCTCTCAACAAAAGCAGCTTGCATTGGCTCTTTGTTGCTGTCACATGATTGATTCTAATTAAGTTAGAGTGTACTTTAACCTACAAATCTGTTTTAATATGAGTTGCAGTCTATTCACAGTTCAGTCTCCCATGCTTGAGCTGTTGGCTTTTTGAACCTGTATCAAAATTTACATTTATCCCCATTAATATTCTATCTTACTGGATTCATCTCATCATTCATCTAGCAAGAACTTTTTAGAGCTCAACTCTATCATTCAATGTGTTAGCTCTCAATCCTATCTTTTCAGTACCTTCAAATTCTGTGACCCCTCCAGTTAATTCATGATCACTCTAGTTATTCATCTACCACAAACTCTAAAATGGGGTATTAGTTTTGTTTTAAGGTTTTTATTATTTTTTTATTTCATTTACCATTTATTTCATTTCCATTATTTTTTATTTCATTTGCCAGTTCTTTTTTGTTTGTCAGAACTAAGTCTATAATATTAGCTATTCATTAAAATCTGTAGGCCTGAATGCTTTCCTGCTTCATTGTCTTGAACTCAATTTTTAAAATTAAATGTTTCACTAGACACCTAAAATTAAGCATTAGTATAGCAACTAAATTGAATTAGCAATTACTTTCATTTAAATTAATTTCAGTACTCAAAGAATCATTGATAGGCAGAATAGGATAGTGGTTAAGTAGCTGGTCTTGGAGTCAAAAAGAACTTGGTTCAAATCATGTCTCTGACACATACTAGCTTCAAGTAACTACTTCCTCACTGCCCAAGCAACTCTATAAGATTATAAGTTGCAGAATAATTGTCAATCTGCATTGACAAGCCTCCTCACTGGGAGTTCCCTAGATGGATAAGGTCAGTGCCAGGGTCAAGAAACATTCTCCCCTACTGCCCCCCAAAAACCCTCAAGTATATATTTTTTGCTTTACTTCTAAGTCCCCATGAAGATTCTCTGTCTACTCTCATATACTTTCCTTCACATTTGGTGTGTAGTGTGTATTATTCAATTCTTCTGGCATCATATTTAAAAATTGAACTCATCACTTCCCTTACTTCACCCTAATTTACCTTTCCCTTAACATTTCCCAAATTCTGCCAATGATACCATAATTTCTTTAATTACCCCAATTCAAAGTCTTAAAGTCTCGTCTAACCTCTCTGTCTCTCAGTACATTATAGAACCACTGATTCTGAGAATTAAAAGGGACCTACAAAACTATCTGGAAGATACTGGGATTCAAAAATCTGACCTATAATCTCATTGACAAGCAGTCATCCAGATTTTGCTTTAAGACTTTCTGTCTTAAACAGGAATCCACTATGTCCTGAGATAATCAATTCTATTGTTCTTAGATCTATTGAATAACTTTTTCCTTAATAATAAGTTTTCCTTACATCAAGTTTAAATCTGCATCTCTGACAGGTCCAAGCATTGCTCTTAATACTGCCAACTGTAGAATTTAAAAATTAAACAAATTTAATTTTTCTTTCATATGCAAATTCTTCAAGTATTTAAAACCCCTATTATGTTCCCTTTAGTGTGTATGGAGGGTTCAGGGAAGACTACAACTTTTGACATAAGGGCTTGCTGAGCCCTTTTTAATGCTGCTTATTCACCTTTGGTATCTACCTGCCACACAATTCTTACCTGTGGCTCGAAGAAGCTGTAGGATGTATAGTAGCCAAACTCAGCTGAAACTGTCTCAGAAGATGGGCTAAACCAGGCTGAGGGTAACCAACATGCCTCAGATGGGTCAGTGAGTTAAGGAGATGTCTAACCCAAGTATGTGAAGAATTTGTCCAATTGTCAGGAAGGAATGTGAAGCAGGAGCAATGCAGTTCTTAGAACTTGGTCAGAGTTTATATATTCCAAGGTCATCCATTGCACCCTGGACCATCACCAGTCATCTTGACTTTTATCTTGCCACTGGACATCAATGAGTCTTGAAGAGTGAGCAAGGCCAAAGTCTGTGTGCAACACTGCCTCACTTAAATCCACACAGGCAAGTCAAGACATCACTCTACAATGCCATTGCTCCCCTTCCAAAATGAAAGATAAACAGCATGTTCTGTTGAAGTCCTTCTTCTCTACGCTAAACAGCTATAGTTCCTTCAAATAATCCTTCTTTGGTACATTCTCCAGTCCTTTGACCTGATCACTCTTCTCAGTCATACTCTAGCTTGTCTATGTCCTTCTTGAAATATGATAGCCACAATTGAAAACAAGACTCCAGGTATGCCCAGGACAGAATACAGAAGAAAAATTATCTCTTCTGTTCTAGACAGTATGCCTTTCTTAATGGAGTCTAGCATAGCATTAGATTATTTTTTATTGCCAAAACATACTATTAACATATGGATCTTGAGGTCCATTAAAACCCTTAGTTCTTTTTTTTTCCCAAAACTATTGCCTATTCTTGCCTTGCCTGAGATGAATTTGTATAGTTGATTTTTTGGAATTCAAATGTAAAACTTTACATTTATCCCTATTCGATTTAATTTTGCGTCAATTTGGTCCCTCATTCTAGCCTGTCCAGGTATTATTCAATCTTGACACTCATCCAGTGTGTTAACTATTGCTATTAGTTTAATCTTATTGATAATTTGACATGTATATCTTCCATGGCTTCACAAAAGTCATTAATAAATATTTTAAAAAGCCCAAGATGAAGGATAAATTCATTTGGTGCTCTTTTAGATATTTCCCTCCTTAGTGACAATGACCTATTAATGACTATTACAATCATTCAGCCAGTTTCAAATTATTCTAACTACATTATCATCTAGACCTATCAGTTTTTAAAAAGTTTTAAAAAGATTTTTAAGTGATTTTGATTTCTCACCATTATCATTTTTAAAAATTGAAGATGAACTCCAAATATGCGTATAACTTGCTCCATTTATAAATTTTGGCTAGTGTTTATATGTTTTAAGGTTTACAAAGTATTAAGTTTGTTGCATGTGGTATCATTGATCCTCACAACAATCCTATGAAGTAGGTACAATTATTATTCCTATTTAACAGATAAGGAAACTGAAGCTGAGAGGTACTAATGATTATGTATGTCATAAAAATTACACTAAGTAGAAATGTTAAGAGCATGAGATAAAGTTGAAGTCATTTTTAATCATAGAGTCAATAGGAATCTCTGGTGTTTTGCATGGGAAGTTAGGCTTATATGATCAGACCAACACTTAGGGAAAATAATTTTGATTTCTATATGGAAGATGGATTGGAGTTATGAAAGACTTCAGATGGGGAAAGCACTTAACAAGCTCTTACAGTAGTTCAGGCAAGACATGACAAGAGCCTGAATTGAGGTGGTGGCTATATAAGTAGAGAAGGAAAGAGAACAAGCATTTATTAAGCACCTACCATGTGTCATGTACTGTGTTTTACAACATGCATGTCAAATTTTCAGATGAGATTAAACTAATAGGAATAGTAGCCCACTGAATGAGAGTCAAGATTGAAACATACCTTGACAGGCTAGAATGAGAAACAAATTTAATAAGATGAAATTGAATAGAGATAAATGTAAAGTTCTACATTTGGGTTCCAAAAATCAACTATACAACTTCATCATGGGGAAAGCATGACCTTCCAAAGCACTTTACAAATATCTTCTCTGATCTTCATTTGAGGCTTACAATAACACTGTGAGATAGGTATTATTATCCCAATTTTATAGTTGAGGAAAATGAGGACAAAAGAAGTTAAGTGACTTGCCCTGGGTCACACAGCTAATATGTGTCTGAAGACAGATTTGAGCTCACATCGATTTCAAGCCCAGCACTCTGTCCACTGTTCCACTTAGAAAAAGAAATTGATATGAAAGATGTATAGATAGAATTTAGAGGATTTGACAAATTATTGGATGTGTGGATTTGGAATAAGAGAATCTAAGCAGTCACTAATCTTGTGGAAATCTGGGTGGTTAGAAGGATTTTACCTTAGTAATATGGAAATTTGGAAGATTGAGGCAGAGAAAGTTGGAGAGAAAGATAATATAATAATATCTGCTACCTAGATCATAATCCATCTATGCTTCCTCATCCTATATGACTTAATCCATCCCACCCAAGTGACAATGGAAAAGATAGGACTTTTGCTAATGGAACAGAGAGCAGGGAAAGGGGACACAACTTTTCCAAAGGCATCTGTAACAGGTTGCAGCTGCCCTGAGGAACTGAGGGAGAGTACAGAGTGAAGAACCATTGAAGGGTAAGGGTAAGTGGAGATAAGTTCCATGATTGACTGTTGCAGAGAGGGTGGGAGTCTTCTTACCCTCCTATTGGTTGATCCTATACCTATTTGGGTCAGACCATGGGTACACTGAGAGCCCCATCCCCATTTTGGAGACCAGTAATCTAGACAGCATTCATTTCTTGTCCATCAGATAACAGTCCTCAAATTGCAATTTCTCACATTCTTCAAACATAAAGTCCTGCTCATTCTTCCTTCATGAGTTATTATTTAATCCTCTCTTTTGCATTCCTACTGTCACCATTATTATCTCAGCCCTCATCATCTAATGCCTAGAATATTACAACAATGTCCTTTTTATTCTCTCTTCCCCAATCCCTATTTTATTTCCCTATTAACCCATCTTGTAAACTACTAAAAAATAAATCATAGAATTACACAATTTTAAAGTTAGATGGGACCTTATATCTCAACTACCATATTATGCAAATGAGGAAACAGAATCCAAAATGTTTAAGTGACTTCTCCAAGTTTATATGAACATTTAGTATCAGAACCTAAGCTGCAATCCATTTTTCCTTTCTATCAGCACAAATGATCTTCCTATCATTACACATGTTTTTGTTGTTGTTCAGTTGTTTCAGTCATGTCCAATTCTTTGTGAACCCATTTGGGGTTCTCTTAGCAAAGACACTGGAGTGCTTTACCATTTCCTTCTCTAGCTCTTTTACAGATTAGGAAACTGAGGTAAACAGAGATTAAGTGATTTGCCCAGGGTCACATAGCTAATAAGTGTCTGTGGCCAAATTTAAACTCAGGTCTTCCTGATTCCAGATCCAGTACTCTATCCATAGCTGCCTCCATCATTGTACATAGAATTATCCATTTCAGCTAGAAGAGATACTATATAAAGTTAGTAGGTATATAAACATAAGTTTGTCGTCTTTCACTACCATCATTTCAGTTTTTAAAAACTCAATTTAAAAAATGTACCTGTCTTAAATCACATCCTGAACACCTTTCTTTGAAAAGATAACGGACAGAATTGACTGCTTATAAATCAGTCAGTTTTCTAATGCTAATCATCTGTTTTCTCTATAGCTATGAAGAAATATCTATAAGAAATGTTCTATGTTCGAAGGACATCTAGAACTATATAGGATCATAGAGGTCATCTAATCCAAATATCTCATTTTACAAAAAAGGAAACTGAGACCCTGGGAGGTTAAATGATTCATGAGATCAGTAATGGTGAGATCCTGGAGGCTTGTCAGTTGCCCAATACGGACACATCCAGGGCCCAGTACTAGGTACTGTGCTCATGAATGCACACACAGAAAACAGTCTCCTATGATACTCCCGCCGAATATACCACAGTACAACAAAAATCAAGAGCTGGAGCTTCTGTGAGACAGTCACCAGAGACTGTTTAAATAGGAAATGAATGTCTCCTATAATTTTGTTTGAAGAAGTGTGTTGAAGCAGAAATGGAAATTGCAGTCAAACATATCAGATTGCTTTCTGGGCAGCTTGTCTGTTTAATGTTCAATGGGCTTTTATTTTCAGAAATTTCTTCTGTGTTTCACTTACCCCGGCGACCAAATTCCCAACTTATTCCTGAACCTCTTTACCAGAATTACCCTGGCATAAAACTGTGTGTTTCTGTGCGATGGCAGTTTTTCTTCAAAGTTCCTGAAGATTATGAGGAGGATACTACTGAGGAGAGCAAGCGGCTCATCTCCCAGGGTAGAGGGCTCCCAGAGACTGTCATTGTTCTCCCAGGGGAGGTTTTGGTGCCACCAAAATAGCATGTGTGACAATTCAGACAGTTAAGGCTTCTATTCATTTTCTCAGAACGAATCAGAAGTGGGAAATCATGAATGTGTCACCTTAGAAAAAGACATTGTACGTTTACTCTGCAGATAACATGCAATAGAATAAAATAACCTAGACACAATCACCCCCATACAAAGACAGCTTATCACAAATATAGCAGCCCCTTTGTTAGCATCCCTTCCATGCCACAAATTGCAGAGGGGAAACTTCTATTCAATGGGGTATACTTTATACAGTCTTTTCCTTTCTTCAATGCTGCCTAATAAAATTGCCACCCAATTGCTATAATTTTCTCTGCAAAAGTATTACAGGCTTCTCTCCAATGATGTCTCTCTCTATACATACAGATCGTTTAGAAAGAGGAGATTTTTTTTTTCCCTTCTTGTTTCACCAACAATACACTTAGACTCCTGTGTTTCATATCCCTTTTAGCTCAACGCTCTCTTGTTTACCACTTCCACTCTCCAAAATAAAAAGCTTCTGCTACAGCTTTCCAGGTAAACAAGAGAAAAATGCAGGCACTGAGCTGTTTGGGAAATCAAACAGCTTCAATTTGGAGGATAAGGGAAAAAATATAACCTACCCAAACCTTCAATATACTGCTTTTGCATATGAATGGAAACATAGGGTGGAAAAGAAAAATGAATCATTCAAAGTGTCAATTATAATTTGATTGGTCAGTGTGCATTGAACTATATTGGATGTTAGAATCACCTTATCAGAAAACCTTGAAATTTTTTAGTAAAGAATCTAGTTTGTTACCAAGAGGCCTTAGGAATTGAATATCCTTTACCCACAGGGATAAGAGGTTAGAGAAAAGAGAATGGCTACTCTCCTGGAATCATGACCTCTCTCACTGAACAGTTATGTCTCCTGATTAAAGCAAGTAACTCCTTATTCTTGACTATGGGTGCCTTGTACAATTACAAATACTCAAAATGACAATAGAGAGATGAAGTTTATTTGGTCATGAAGATTACTGTATCAAGAAACCTTTCTGTGATGAGAATTCAGGAGGAAGGTGTTCAAGCAGCATAAAACATTATGTTTTCAAAGTTTCTACCTTAAATACATTTTAGCATTTAATTAAGGATGCACATATGCAGATAGCATATGTTAATTAATAATATTTACAAAATGAAAATAAGTTGAGCATGATCTTCTGATTAAGAACAACAGATTCTTTCGATAATTGCCTGCGTGAGGTGGATCGTATTTTGTAAGCATTATTGATGTTTTGGAGTTATTTCTTCTCTCCACTTTGATTTAGTGCTCATCTTGAAACCAGTCAAGTCTATTTCTAGAGAGGGTATCTTGCGAACAATGATCAAAGTGTAAATTTATGCAAATTCAATGCTTCACCTTAATTACCTCGATAGCGCTTGTCAGCAGCCTCTTCCATGGTTTCACTGATTAGCAAGCTATCTCAAATAATTATTATTTCATCTGCAATTACAATGATGTTGTGAACTGGCTTATTGCCCAGCAACTGTACTGCATCCTGCCCCTCAGCCTGCTCTTTTGGAGTTATGCCACATTGCACATCCTGAATTAGCAGTCCCATTTTATTCTATCAATCACCATAAAATCCCAGACTTTATGATCCTGCAAGTCAGGTTCTCTCAACTTCTACAAGTAAGGTAACTACATAAAACTGAAAAGTATGGCCTTGAATAGAGTAAGATGGCTACTAGGAAAAAAATTACTTTTTTGCCATGCCCATCTCCTTCCTCCCAACCTCTACCATATCTTCTTTTTATTGTTCAGCGCAGCTAAAATTAACACTACAAATAATGGTTGCTCCCTGAAGTATGATTCTCAAAACATGTTAATGGTGTCCCATGAAAATCATAGTAAGATGAAAGGATGAGGACATGTTTGAAGATAATCCATTTTTTTTTACTTGGGATAGAAAGGACAGAAAATAATTATTTCATTGGCAAAAACAGATTGTCCCAAAAGACAAAGTAAAGTAGTGCATCTTTTATGAATCCAGAGAGTAATCTTATCTAAATATAACAAGGAAACCCAATTTAATAGAACAGAAGTGATATTTTGACAAGCCGATACAGTTTGCTAAATGCTTGATGCACCTGTTATACATCTAAGAAGAAGGAATAAGTGAAATGTGATAAATAAAAAAAAAGATCTTAAATACTTGTTAAATAAATGAATGAATGAATTAATACCTTACCAGATAATAACTATTTCAGTAAAAAAAATTGTCTATTAATTTGAGTAAGTTGTTTAATATCTTTTATCAATACCGAAAAATCTTTTGAGATTCTTCAAGGGAGCCTCTGAATACATACATGGACAAAGTAATAATAATCATAATAACTAGGATTTACACAGCATTTAAAGTTTGCAAAGGACTTTACAAATGTTACCTTATTTGATCCTTATAAGGATCCTGAAAGGCAGATGTTTTTTATTATCCCCAGTTTGCAGATGAGGAAATAGGCAGACTTGCTTAGGGTCATCAAGTTAATTAATGTCGAAGACCAGATTTTAACTCAGTTTTACCAAGTACAGGTCTAATGCTCTATCCACTATACCACCTAGCTGTTAATAGACTATGCCGGTGCCTAAGAGAGTGTATGTTAGTGAACTGTTATAAGGATTTAGTCGGCTAAAGGTTCCCTTACTTGACATTTGAGATTTGATCAAGCTTGACACCTCTTCTTAAAATCCTTTGTTATCTCTCTGTCTATGAAAGAAAGTTTGTTTTTTTAGAACATGCCTAATTGTGAATCTTTTGTATTGTTGCTTTCTAGATTGTCCGTAACTCAAATTTGGAGGCTTATATTTGAATTCCTACCATTATTGGTTACTTAATCAATATCTATAAATATGTACAGTACTGGGTGGAGGACATAGAACTTCTTTTCTCATTTCTTTTAAAACATTCTATTGATTGAGTCATTCTATTGATAATATTCACATATTATCAATATTTTGACACACATTCATAAACAGGTGGTGAAAGTGCATTATATTCTGATTACTTCAATGATCCATTAATTCATTACTATGGCATGAAGTATCCTCCATGGACATGGATTATAATCATCATAATGAATTTCTGTGGCCAAAATACTATATCATAAAGAGGTCAGCCTTCTAGTGATGAGCTTCTTTGAATATCACAAAATAAGTCCTCAGGTAACAAATATATAGGAACCATCCCTAGGCCTGTATTCAAAATATTTCTAGCTTGTTAACATCTACCAGGGCATACATAATCTATAAAATGTGATGAATCTTTTCTTGGCAAACATACTGGAGTAGTTTGTCATTTCCTTCTCCAGCTCATTTACACATAAGGAAACTGAAGTAGAAAGAGTTAAGTGACTTGCTCAGGGTCAAACAGCAAATATATATCTGAGGTCAGATTTGAACTCAAGAAGATGAGTCTTCCTGACTCCACCTACCTAGCTGCCATATAAAATGGAATATTTGGATTAAATAGCCACTCAACTCCTTTTTGAGTTTTAATATTTTTCTAATAGCTTATTAGTACATTGAGCAAGATCCTCTCAGAGCCTAAACTATTCCTGAGTTGTTAGAAGGGCTCATTTAGAGATTTTCTTAACATGTCCAGGTCTCTAAATGTGATCTAATGTACCTATTCAAACAATTAAATATTTCTCTCAAAGTTCAGTTAGAAATAAGGAGTAACTTGGGACTTGAGAAAATCTATTTACATAATCATACATAGGTTGAGAACCTAGAAATGAAAAATTAAGGTAAATATTTGTAGGAGATCTTATAATAGTTAAGGACTTTCTACCTGCTCTGTCTCTGTTTCTGGTAAATTCATTTTGAAAGCTCAAACAACTTCGTTGTCAAAACAGACCTAAGAATAGATATGTATAAATTATTTAACATTAGCCAATAAAGATCATTGAATTTTTTTTCTCATTTTGGATTCTTTCTTATATCTGGCCTGAACACAGTTTATAAGAAAACTTTTTAAGTGGGTACCTCTGGTTCTAATGATATCCCTTTGGAGCATTTTATAAGAGAGAAAATTGAAGCATCAAGCTAGACTTGATATATACTGCCAAATACTGCCTCTGACACTTACTAGTTATGTGACCTTGGGTTCACCAGTTATCCTCATTTAACAAGTTTCTTCTGAAGCATTTTGCAAATATTTAAAGCACCATATAAATGTTAGCTAGCAGAGCCAGCACTGTAATTCAGGACTCTAGCCCATTCTCCTTTACGTTTTGCCAAGAAGTCTCCCTAATTTTTTTCCTTTGACATTATGAAGAATTGCGGCAGGATATGTAATTATAAAAATGGAATTTATAACAGAATTTTAATTCTTATTTCTTGTGACTTTTATGTTCAGTATGGCTACTCATAATATATCATAATACATGTTATGCTATTCAATGTGTTTTGAGCACCAATTGGGCTAAGTACTGTCCTGAATAGAGAAATAGGCAACTTCTCTGCCCATTCATTTCTGGTCCAAATTATGTTCCCATTTTGTTTCAAAGTAGATTAGTTCTATTTTTTGGTAGATGAGGTATGTTCAACTAATTTAAGCATTTCTCAATTTGGGTAAATTGACTTTTTTACATTTAAAATGCTTCAAGTCTACTGGTATCTAAAATCCAGGGATGAAAATTTATGTAAAATCCTCTAGTCATTTGAAATGTTCACTGAAGATGTCACTGTTAATGATATTTCTTTTTAGTTTTTAAATATCATCCTTCAAATTTAGCTAATTCTGCTTTTTTTCTTTTTGTTAGGGGTTTTTGCCCTTTCACATACCCACTTATTTACGTTGTAACAACTAAGACATAATTTTTAGCATCTTTCATTGACATGGATTAGACTTATGCTTGATACCACTGAGTAAAGTTATCAGAAAAAAATCATATTATTTTGAATGACCTTTCTTAATTTTCAAATTGCACTTCTAAACTAGGAAATGTTTTGTGTTTATCTCAATAGGTAGCTTGATATGACAAACTAATGCTATCTTTTAAGTGTGAATAAGTGTAAGAACCTGCAAATGAAGTGATGTTTTTGGTATCATCATTAGTTGAGACAGAATCTGCCTGAACATAACACTTAGAGTTCTTGATAAACCCTGGTCCATCTTCTATTGCTAAATGATAATTACTCATACTGTATGTGTGTGTATGTGTGTGTGTGTGTGTGTGTGTGTGTGTGTGTTTGTGTGTGTGTGCTGATAACATTCTTTAAAGGGCTTATTTCTTAAACAAAAAAGACAACATAAAAAGTATAAACATAGAAATACCATCCCTCCCATGAATTGATTCCACAATTTTTCTTGTTTTTATTGTTCAGACTTATAACTTCATCAGTGTGCAGAACTTCCAGCATGTAAACCCCCACTATAGTGCAAAAGAACAGCTTTTCTTCAACTGATAGCCTTACAAATTTGGATGTTGTACTGAGAGTTCAAGTGACTTGCCCGTGGCATAGTGCATATTTGTCGAAGGAAAGACTTTTTGAGTCACTGTCACCCATTATGACATACTACCTCCTTGATTTTACAAATATTCCAAAATTAAACCAAAAAGTGAAGGTATTTTCAAAGTGAATAAAATAGAAAAGTAGGCAAATAGTATTTGGAATGTAATCAGATGCTGCTATGAACTATAATTGTCATATTTGGTTAATGGGAGTGGGGGTCAGGATTATTTTTTGAAATTTCTTCTACTGTATTGCAAAGAAATCTTTGGACAGCCAGCTAAATTTATCGGAAGACTTTTGCTCCCCACGTGTGCCCCAGTAAGGGAGGGAATTGTAACAATGAAGTTGATAGCTGGTCTGTATTGTAAAAATGGGGTTACTGAAACATTGATTGGGGATTGAAGTGCCATTGGATGAGGAAAGAGAAAGCCTTAATGGTACTTGATTAGAAAAATGACTGAGGTGATATGCTTTAAATCTACAAATCACTAAGGATTTGATAAATAGGATAAACAGGGACTTGTTTATCAATCCTGGTATATGAGAGCTTGAAGAAATGCACTTAAAGCTTGAAAAAGGAAAGCTTAGAACAAACAAAAGCATTGCTTCAGACAACAGGTAGGAAATTTATAGAATTCACTTCTCCACTGAAAAAGGTTATTTAAAGAGCATCAAATGCAACTAACTGTGAAAACTGAAGAAGAGCCCAAAGCTTAAAAATCTTTCAGTGTAACATTTGTGAGCATATTTGAGTATCCTAAACCACACTGTTGTCTTGTCAAAACGTATGTGGCATCAGTCTATCAAAGTCTTCGTTCATGATTTTTGGAACATTTTTCCTATACAAAATCATTCTGCTTCCCCAACCTCATTTCTATTGTCCTCTTTACTCCCTGCCATCACCCAAACAAACTTTATAATTGTTTCACTCTACATCTGCCAGAAAATATTTTGTTTATAAAATGTCTTACCTTCATTATTTCTTAGCCTTTTCATCTTTCATGACTTCAGTCTGAACTATACCTTAGTCATCTGGAGTGGGAGGAGACCACATCTTAAGTTTCACCATCAATTGGAACTGTTCTATCTCTAAGGTCCTGAACTCTGAAATTTCCAACAAACTCCTGCCTTTACATTTCTCCCATGACTTCACTTCTTTGGACATACTATTAGCTTCCATCATAACCTCTGGTCACAGAATCATAGAATCTCAGACGTTGAAGAGATACTTTGTCTTTCCTTTCTTTCCAAACTTTCCCTGAACTATAAAACAATAATCCCCTCAGTGGAACTGTGCATGCAATTACCCACAATGCATACAGTAACCCATGGGGGGGGGGCATTAATATATGATAATGATATTGTAATAAGCCTCTCTACATCATAAGTTCATCATAATGTGATTCTGACTGTGACAATATAGTATATGAATGGTTTCTTTCCAGCTATTCAAAATATTTTCTTCTTTTTAAAAAAGATTTAATATTTTACCTTTTGCCCATTACATGTAAAAATATTTTTTCACATTCATTTTAAAATTTTGGGTTCCAAATTTGTTCCCATCTCCTCTCTCCTCCCCCCCCATTGATAAAGCAAGTTATTTGATATAGGTTAGATATGCGCTGTCATGCAAAACATATTTCCATGTTAGTCAAGTGAAAGAAAATACAGACAAAAAAAAACAAGAAAAATAAAGAAAGAAAAGAAAAAGTATGCTTTGATTTGCATTCAGATTCCATCAGTTCTTTCTCTGGAGATGGAGAGTATTTTTCATCCTAAGTCTTTCATAATTATCTTGGATCATTTTATTGCTGATAATAGCTGTTATTTACAATTGCTCATACAATATTGCTGTTACTATATACAATGTTCTCCTGGTTCTGCTCAAAATATTTTTTCTTGGCCTGGGAACTCTGGAACTTTGCTAAAACATTCTTGGAAGTCTTGATTTTGTGATCTCTTTTAGGACATAATTGGTGGATTCTTTCAATTTCTATTGTGTCCTTAGGTTCTAAAATATTGGTATAGTTTTTCTTCATAATTTCTGGAAATATGATGCCTAGGATCTTTTTTCTCATGGTTTTCAGGTTGTCCAATAATTTTTAAGTTATCTCTCCATGATCTATTGTCCAGGATATATAATTGCTTTTCCAAGGTGATATTTCACATTTTCTTCTATTTTTTTCATTTTTTTGTTTTTGTTTTATTGTTTCTTAGTGTCTCATGGAATCAATAGCTTCCAATTAACCAATTCTAATTTTAAGGAATTATTTAATTTTGCTCCTCCTTTCCTTTTTTGTCAATTTTACTTTTTAAGGAATTATTAGTTCCTTCAGTATTTTCATGCCTATTTTTACTAAGCTGTTAATTATCTCTTCATAATTTTCTTGCATTATCCTCATTCACTTTCTTAATTTTTCCTCTACCGTTATTTCATTATTTTTTTTTCTTTTAAAAACCACTTTAGCTTTTCTAGAAATTCTCTTTTGGCTTGTGTACAATCTGCATTTTTTCCTTTGAGGTTTTGCTTGTAGATCTTATTATGTTGTTGCCTTCTACTGAGTTTGTGTCTTAAACTTTCCTGCTATCATAGTATCTTTTTGTGGTCAAATCCTTTTTTTTAATTCTCTTTTCCAGTCAATTTCTTGATTTTGTACTTTATGTTAGAAATGCCATTTGCTCACAGGGTAGAGATGTGGTGAGGGTCACTGTCCCAAGCTTTGAGCTTTTTCACCCTGATATTTTCTCAACTAGATCTAGATTCTGTAGTTTCTAGTACTTCCAAGGTTGTGTGATCTAAGAGGAAGTGTGGTCACTGCTTTCCTAGTCTGCATTCTAATCCTTACCCAGGAAGGGCCCCTTTGACCACAAGCTCTAATGTTCTTTTCTCTACCCTGCAACTGCTACCAGGAACTAGAACCCCTGCTCTCTCTCTTCTCTGGAATTGTAGCAGGGCCCCTCCTTCCTTATAACCACAAGTTCTCCTTTCTCCTGGAACTGGCACCCAGAACTGTGTAATGGTCAATGGAGTTGCCACGTGGCACCAGGTCCTGTGCCCAGTGCCTGCACAGTGGTCCCCCTGTAATCTCTTTCTGACAAGTTGTCCAATACCCTTGCCATCTCTGGGTAATGAGAGCTCCCAGAACTGTTGTTGCTGTTGCTGCTGTCACCTTGAACCCTCCACATCCCACAGTTGGTGTTACTGCTACAAATGCACTCTGGGCCCACTGGATATTGCCCATCTTCTTAGTGTGCTTCCAAAAATATGGCACCCAGATACAATCATAATATTATAACTATAGTCTGAACAAAGAAGAGTACAAAAACACTGATACCTCACTAGTCATGGACAATTTCTTAATGCAATCTAAGATAGCACTAGATTTTCTGGCTGTAATGTCACATTGTTTGTTCATATTGAGCTTGGAGTTCATTAACATTTCCCAGATTTTTTGTTCAAATGAATTGCTGCCTAGCCGTACCTCTTCTCTCAACCGTTCTCTATTCTCCCAGTTCTAGTTTCAAATATCTATATTACAAATTGGAATGAGGTAAGTACATAAGAAAAGTCAAGCAGTGAAATATGAAAGATACTGTGAGGCAGGAATAAGTAGATATATTTAAAAGTGGAATTACACAAAAGTCACAGTGTGAAAGAGAATTATATGACCAGAAAAAACAATGGGTTAGTATATACTGAGAGTGATGGGCAATCTACATACACCTGGGTATTCATGTAACATCCAGAGAACATAAAAAAGATCTCCAATATTTTGAGAGGACCTTCCATGGAAAACGTATAGGATGTTGATGAGAGTCACATGGCATCAATAGGTTGCCATCTACATCATGGGAGGGATCCACACATTAATGAAATCTGTGGTGAAGGATTAGAGTAATTGTGTTAGGGTGAAACAGAGATCATTCTTGTCATTAATGGATGTTTCCAGCATTTGTTTCTTGCACAAGTTACTAAGTACCTAACATCTTGATACAGTGATTGCATAAAGTGTCCAATGCAAACTATAGTTGGGTGGGAGCATTTTCAGTGTATCTGATAGAGATTGGACAGAGGACAGGGTCCAGTTCTCTAGAAAATAAACAAGATCTTCTCATGAAGATTCAAAACGAGGGAGAAGAAACTGGGGAAGGGGAGCAAAAGAAGATGGACCAAAATACAGGAGATTTCCCTTCAGTTGAATCTTACAGGAATAAGAGGCCTGCCTGCAAGTATTAATATGACAAAAGTAGTGGCAGTCCAAAAAAATTGGCATACCCAAATTTGTTCCCACTGCTATACCAAGACAGGCCAACAGTGATTTTTATAATGCTTTCTAGTTAAAGTGATAAAAATAAAAGGAAATATACTCTGTTTCTAGAATTTTCCCATGAAATACTCCCATACTACTACATTGGGGACATGGGAGTGGGGTGATAATTGGAATGTGGTAAAACAACCTGTGTTACTCTGCTATTGTGTTAAAGATGTAGGTCATGGGGTATAGAGGAAGGCATATGGCAAGGGCCAGGGGGTGGAGTGACGTACTCACATACCTAAAAAAGAAAATCCTCACCACCAAAGTCCTTGGCACTATCAAATAATTTAAGATCAGAAATGGATATGGTTTTATCAGTGGAAATTTAATTAATGAAGATTTTTTATCATGTGCTTTGTCATTGCAACCTAAGAACCGCAGAGCTTTTCCATGTGACTTGCAGCTGAAATCTCCAAATTCTGTACCTTTGACAAACAATACAGTTTTCCATGTCTAGCCTTGATTAAAGTCAATAGGTTTTCAGTAAGGTTTAAGTCAAAGGAGTTTCCAGGCCACTGAAGTGGGCATATCTCCATCTCTTGAATAAATTTCTTAATTTTTTCCTTATATGTAGAATGCAAAGTTATGTCTTGTTATTCAGTCACCATTTGGGAATTTCCATGATTTTCATAATTCTGCTTTTTAGCATATCAGTACAGGACATCCCAAAAGTTCTGGTTCAGTTTTAAGCTCTTAATACTTCCTGAAAACCAATCAGGTATAATCAAGGCTAGGTATGAAAAAATTTTTTGTGTGTTACAAATTTATTTTAATTTCACTTCACATAACAAAACAAGCATTTCCATCACACAGTACAATAAAAAGATGATTGCACATGAAACTGCAAATCTACCATGTGCAACTTGCTATTCCCTCCAAATATACAATAAAGTTATTACATAAGTTTATTTTTTTTCTTCCTTCCCTTCTGCCATTCTAGAGATGGTTACCATTAGAAACAAGTGTATATATAATATATATATATATGTGTGTATATATATAATGTATATATATGTGTGTGTGTGTATTTATATGTACATGTATATATGTGTGTGAATTGTGTATGTATATGTGTATGTGTATATATATTTGTATATATGTATATGTGTATGTGTGTATGTATATGTGTTTGTATATATATGTAAAATTATTCTATGCATACTTCTATTTATCAGTTCTTTTTCTGGATGCAGACGGTATCTTTCTTTATATGTCCTTTATTTTTAATTTTAGGCATGAAAAACTGAACTATTTGTCAAAGTATTTTTAATGTACACTATGTTAAAAGTGTGGTTTCATGAAGAACTCAGAGACATCAGCTGCAAGTCATATGGAGAGGCCCTACAGTCCTTAGAGGTCAGTGACAAAGCATATAAAAAAAAAACTTCATTAATGACACTTCCATTGATAAAACCATAGCCATTTCTGATCTTGAACCATTTGAAAGTGCCAAATATTTTGGTGATGAGAACCTTCTTTTCTAGGTGTCTAAATGCATACCCCTTCAACACCTTCCCCTAAACCTTATGCCCGATAGCTACAAGTTATTAAAGCTAAAATTGCACCAAAATTTTTGGGACACACTATATTTATAAAAGTTCATCATTCCCTTGAGGAGAACAAGATTTCAGACTGAGAAAGTTTTTAAAAAATCTCTGAAATATTTTTTCATAGATGTTTTACAATCTGATAAAGATACCTAGGTTGTACACTCACCTCGACTTCTTTTGACGACTGTTTTGTTATGGCTTTGATGGAAAAAGTGAGGTTTTTTTAGTAAAAATTACTTTTTTCACCTGAGTTCAAATCCAGCCTCAGACACATAACATTTACTAGCTGTGTAACCCTGGGCAAGTCACTTAACCCCATTGCCTAGCCAAAAAAAAAAAAAAAATACTTTTTTCCTTATCTTCAGTACTCTAGTTTTTATATCATTTTAGAGTTTTTTCTTTTTTTATTAATAGCAAAAGTTCCCCCTCCCCCACTAATCTTCTTGCTGTTCTTCCAACTTCAAGAGAGCTAAACTACACCGTGCAGAAAAGCACCAATAACAACCCCTCTACCTAATATTTCCCAGTATTACTTAGGGTAGTTCAAAATAGCTTGTCAGTTCTTGCCATCTTTTAAACCCACACTTGGCTTTGCATTTTTGTGTGACTAATCCTGTTTTATTGTGCACTTTAATAATATTTGAAATACTTTGACTTTCCCATACTGAGACACTACAATATCTCTAGCAGTCAAGTATGCTTCTTAAGAACTACTACTTTTGCACATTTCTTGGGGTAATATCCATCCTTTTAAAAAAAGCACAGAATTAACAAAACAACAAAAGAGAGCAATGAAATAGATGTGTTTGACAGGAAATTTAACACTCAACTGATACAGAACTAATAGTGAGGAAATTACCTCAATCCATTTTCACCTGGTCATGGTCAAACATTCTGATTCATCCCAATGTCAGGAGAAGCACACTCCCAATATCATTGTCATCACAAAATGAAACCATATAAGAATTATTTCTTGCCCCAAATGATTCATGTAGCACTGTAATCCCTTCTTAGTTACCAATCTCACTTACCATACGTAACCCTTGGGTAGATGTTTTACTTTCCCCATTTACTAAAATGGAAAGGAAGATGGAAATGTATATATCCCTGACCTCACTAAGACAGTTTAATTATTCCCATTTTATAGATGAGGAAACATAGTAAGTGATTTATTTGTGATCACACAAATAGTAGTGTCAGTGTGAGGAATCTGGTACTTCCACAAAACTTTTCCTGTTCAACATAATGCCACTCTGTCTCTGCCTGTCTCTCTCTGTCTCTCTCTTTCTCTCTCTTTCTCTCTCTGTCTCTGTCCCTCTGTCTTTCTCTCTTTTTCTCTCATTCTCCTCCTTCTGTTCCTCTTCCTCCTTCTGTTCATTTTCCTTTTTCTCCTCTTTTTCTCTTCCTACTTCATTAGCTCCTCTGAGCTGCATTGGGAAACTCTAACTTGGAGGATTTAACCCCTTCATCATTGAAATTGTATTTCTGATCCCCATTGGTAACTTAAATATCTGGTCCATCAATTTGGGTAGATTCTAGTCATGTTTCACTTTACTCCTTACTCCTCAACTGTCTTTAGAGTCTCATCAACTTCCTCACATTAACTTACATTATTTTCTGCCTTAACCCTTCCCTCACATCCACTCCTCCATCCAGATCCACTTTGAGAATGAGAATCAAACCACTTCTGCCACTGTTCCACTCCCCCTATAGGAAACTGACTGCAGGACCAAAGCAGATTTTGATCCCAATCACCATCCTAAGTGCTCTTTTCTTCTGTTTCTGACCTGAAAAATCTCTATAGCATTTGCCCTTTCCGTCTCAGCCTCTGTCACATCCATTTTTTTTATTTTTCTTTAGCAGCTGAAGCCTAATGACATTTCCTCTTCTCCTTTAGTCACAGAAGCAGGAGAAGAATGAAGGGAGGGTAATATATAGAACAATGTGAGATGATGAGAGTAGAGGTCATATCTCACCCTAAACTATCATAGATATTCCCTGGGACTTTGGGCTTCTAATTGGTGAACATTCACCTTGTTTTACCCAGATCCAAATCTTTTCTCTGTTCTCTGGTTGCTGGTTTCTTATCTGCCTTTGGTGAATGTCCAGTCTCATTCAAAGAGTCTCCATTTTCCTTGCTCCACTTAGGTCTCAGTGCTCCTAAACTTTGTGTGGCAGCAAGGTCCCATGCTCTTTCATCTTAAAAACTTCACAGGCAAAATAGTGAACTCCCTTTCCCACCCCCACCTCTAAGCTACCTTACAAGTCCCCAAAAAACTAAGGAGGGGTTACACATGTCCTGTGTCTACTACCATGCTCCTCTTAGAGAACTGAATTCACAATGAAAATTTCTGGTACACAACCCTCAAGATGAATCTGTGGCACATCATCACTGAGCTCTTCCTTTGTTGTATTTTATATACAGCTCCCAGATCATAACACAGGTCAGGGCCACAGACAAATAAAGGCACCTAAATGAGAAATTTTCTTCAGGTGTTTTCTGGACATCACTTCCAGAGGGTTGACAGCTGGACCCATGCATTACAAAGATGATCTCAAAAAGAAAATTCTCAAGAGTTTCAATCAGTGTAAGTGCATCACTTTGCCTCTCCTCTGGGTCTTAGCTGGACAAGCACTTCCATAATGCAACTATGTAGCTCAGTGGATAGAGTGTTGGGCCTACAGATAGGAAAATCTAAGTTCAAATTCAGCCTGAGGCACTTGTTGACTATGTGACCTTGGTTAAGTACTGTCTACTTGTTTCCTCAACTATAAAAATGAGGATCAAATGAGAATATTTGTAAAATGTTTAGTACAGCATCTGGCACATAATAGTTTTTGCCCTTCCCTCATAATATATACCAACATGAGTTGGCTTATATGAAAACATGTGTGTGCATAAAAATATATATGTACATATATTTTTATGTGTATGTGTTGTTCTCTTCAGCAATGAAGTTGTCTAAATACCTTCTTATTTCTAGTGCAGGTGTGGGCAGAAGCAACCAGGATTCACCTCTACTAAATGAGACACAGCTGGGTTCTGGGATCCTTGACTCATGCTACCACTATCTTTCATCTTACATGCATACTATAAGCTACATTGAAGGAGAGGCTATGTTTTAGCTAAACTTTTTATCTTCTCCAGTGCCTAGAACAGTGTTCTGTATACAGGAGATGACATACTTTATACTTTTAGAGCTAGAAGGATACATCTAGATACATGTCTCATTTCTGTATTTGTATCCCCAGACCCTAGCCCAGTGAAAAGCAAACATTTATATAACACTTTAGGGTTGACAAAGCACTTTACAAGTATTATCTCATTTTATCTTCACAGCAACACCTGTCGATTAGCACTTAATCAATAAGCATTTATTAAGCACCAACCATGTGCCAGGCACCGTGCTGTGCTTGCTTGTGCTAAGCTACATGCTTGTCGATTTTCTATTGAATTGAAATAATCTTAGAATTTAAATGGTAAAGAGTTATTAAGAAAATAAAATTTATGGAGAGAAAATGAAACTAGCTGTTATTTTTTTTTCCATGTGTGGGAAATATAGGAGTTGACAAATGCAGATAAGCCATGGTATATCCAGCTTAATCTTGAACAGAGGCACACACACACATGCGCACACACACATACACACACACACACACACACACACACACACAAATGATTGTTCTCCCTGGCCTCAGCCTCAAGCAACACTAATGTGGCCTAATGGACTTAGCTTCCCTTAGAATTCATTTATAGATTTGCCATACAAAAACTAAGCCTGACATTTTTAAAACTATTTGTTCAATTAAGCTTTGCTTGGGCACATTACATTTAGCAAGAAACTAATATTTATGTTATGCTTTCCAGTGAGAAAAATCTGAGATGTGTAATATATATGACATTTAATACATTATGTATGTGAAATATATGTAATATACATATATACATTTTATATATAGTATATGTATGTGTCTATATGTATATTCGAGTGTACCTACACACTATTGCTGGACATAAGGCATACAACTAAGAAAAATAAAACTTCATTCCTAGATGTCTTGATTCTTCTAAAATTTAGCAAGATTTTTTTTATAATGGAACCAAGACTGGGGCAGAAGATTCTCTTTCTTGTGTTTTTTCTGTTCCAAACAAATATTTCTTTCTAAATGCTTAGACTAATGGGTACCACAGAAATAAACAGAAAAATCTAATACAGGTTTCATCACTTTATTTCTTTTCTTTTTTTTTTTTTTGGTCTTACACCATGAAAAATCCTTAAATCTTTTCTCAACCTTAAGAAGTATTTCCAATTGACCTACTCTAGCCTCATTTCCCCACAGTATCTTCCCTTTAGTTTTTGAACTAGTACTACTAGACACTGTGTATCAAAAAAAAAAAAAAGAGAAGAAAAAGAAGTAATTTTCTGGCCTTTTTTGCCATAATGTTGTGCAGTGAATCTGAACAAGAAAAAAATTCTTTAAGCCAAGTCTATCTAAGAAAAAATAAAATGAATGTTTAGTGAATGGAGTAGATTAGGCAACCAGTTCCAAACAAACAATAATGTGCTTACTTACTGATCATCGTTTGACAAGAATTAATAAGTATCTAGAGAATATACATCATCATGGGCATACATGTACTGCTTAAAAGGCCAATTAGCTTTCAAAATGCCACAAAGTTGGCTGATTCTGTTGCACCAAAAAAAATGACTTGACCTGAACAAATAGAAATTAATGTCAGTTTATCACTTTTCTGCAATGCTTGATCTCTAAGAAATGGGAAATTTCCTTTGAGAGAGATCTAATTGTGCCAAACACTCTGTTTGGCCTTTAATCAAGTGTTATGCCCAGACTTATGAGTGGAAAAATAAACTCATACTTATTTTCGAACTATTTAAATTTTTATTTTCTTGGACTTGGGCATCTTGGGCAACAGTTGTTGCAATTCAGATTTGAATAATTATTTTAAAATTCTGAACCTTTTAGTCCTTCACAAAATCCTACTCGTTCTGATGTCTCAGTATATCATGGAGGTAACTGTTATTTTGAAGGTTAGAGCAGCAAAATGAAAATTCTGGCTGGATGTAGCAGGCTGGAAAAGCTGTAACTATAGCTCTGGCCACAAACCTTTTTCAAGGAGTACCTTAGCTAAGTATTGAGAGGCTTGTCTCTAACAGATCAATTCCATGGCCTTGGCAACATAGGAATTTTTTAAAATAAAGAATGGCACTAAGTTCTGTGGGGTCCCCTTACGCTTCTATGGTGACAATTGCAGCATGATAGAAACTAGGACAAAAGGAACAAAGAACCAAATGGTTTTTAGATCCCCTAGAAATATTAGCTTAATTATTCGTAGCTTACACACGAGTCAGTAGTTCAATGACAAACTCTTTTCTCCACTAATGACAGTAGAGCCATCACATTTGTATTCTCACTTGTTCACTGATACAGTGTATGAGGAAACAAAAACTGGCACTAAAGAAAACAAAGATAAGAAGGACAGCTGGGGCCAAGTATGCACAAAAGAGACCCCCATTGGAAGCAAAACAATTTTCATGGCACAACATATCAATATATATTTGAATTTATCTCTACACTCAACTATTTGGGTTCTCTATCCAGTGGTTTAGATTGCAAGCTATATGCCTTCTCATCTTATGTAATTCTTGTCTATGTATTCCAATATATCCATCATATAGTACTCTGCCCAAATGCTACAGGTCTTCTTCTTTAAACAGTCTATGGATTTGAAACTAATAGGGAAACCATAGACATTCTAATCCAACTCCTATGTTTATCCTCTAAGGCCCAAGAAAGTTAAATAATTGGCCAGAGACTACACTGAGACAGAGCTAGGGTCAGTCTCAGGTCTTGTGACTTTAAGTTCACTGCTCTGTCCATTCTAACATGGATACCATTATATCACAATGGTTATCCTTCTATTTTTCCCTCATTCTCATCAAGTGACCATTCCTCCACTTTCTGTGATCACTCATCCCCTAGATGCCAACTATTTATTTATTTACTCATTTATTGATTGATTTATCTATTAATTTACTTGTTTTTATTGATTGATTGATTGATTTGTTTGTTTAACATCCAGGTTGCCCTTCTCATTGCTTATCAACATGATTGCTTTGAACTGCTCTGCTTCAACTCTGAGCCAGTTCAGCCCTTTTCAGGCAACCTGATGGATTCCCCTATCCTGGGGGCTCACCATGTTAAGGCTGAACTTAATGCAGATACTCAGTTGACATAGCTCACTGTAGTTCAGAATTCCTTAACTTGAAAGACTCACAAGCATTCCAAGTAGCTGCAATTACAGATGTGTACGACTATGCCTGGTTCTTAGGCCAATTTTTGCACATAACTCCTCATTGGGAATATGTTATAGCCTTCTTGTACCCACCATACATCTTTCTTCTGCTCTTTGAGTTACCTGAAATGTTTCTTCAGAGACTATGACATTTCAACGTTCTCAGTCCGATAGTATTGCTGGTAACGATTTCTGTTAAAAACACGGTTTATGACCTGGAAAAATTGTGAAATGGTTGAAAGTACTGCAAAATTTCCTCACCCCTGACTTCCATTCTTTCTCCTATTTAATCATGGGTCCAATGCACCTGTATGGCCTGTTGCAGATAAATGGTATTGGTGTATGAACTTAATTGCTGCTCATCAAACTGTATGTCATAGTCTGGATAATAAACATGTTTTCATCCATTTTTCTACTACATGGAAAATTAAATTGAATTCTTTTCATTAGTAATGGAATTTCAGAGATCCTTTTTTTTTTTGAGAGTAGGTGTCCCTATCTCACCATGGCTGAAAGTGCTGTGGCCCCTCACAGACTCTATCTCTCTACTGAGCTGCATGAAGTTTGACTTGCTCATTTCTGACCTAGGCTGGTTGGTCCTTCTTTATTGGTTTCTGGTTTTGTTTTTGTGAGCAGCTCTGACCCCTGATAAGATACTTTCTATCTCACTAGCCATCTAGCCATTGAAAACTTTGGGATATTCTTTAAATCACCCTCACCCCTTCCTGATTTATCTATGCCAGTGGCTTGCAAAATTTTTCATCTTGTCGTTCAGTCATTTTTCAGTCATGTCCAACTCTTCATGATGCCATTTGGGGTTTTCTTGGCAAAGATACTAGAATGGTTTGCATTTCCTTCTCTAGCTCATTTTACAGATGAGGAAGCTGAATGTCTTGCTCAAAATCACACAGCTAGTAAGTGCCTGAGGCCAGATTTGAACCCAGAAAGAGGAGTCTTTTGACTCCAGTCCCGACATTCTATTCACTGTACCTTCTATCAGCTCTGCTTTCATCTCTGGATCCTTTTATATTCTTGAATATAATGAAAGACTCCATAGGAGATTTTGTGTATGTGGATTCTATCTATCAATATTTACTACATTAGAAATTAAAATATTTTAGGATTATTTAAAAAATCGTTTTACTCTACTGATCCCCTAAAAGGCTCTTAGGGATGTCCAGCAGTCCCTGGACCACTTTTTGAGAACCTCTGATGTATGTATCACTCTGTTATTTTGGCCCAAATGTTTAATATTTTACAACCAAAGGGGAAGGTTCCTGACACATTTGTTATCATTGTTCCCACAATCAAGGTGAAAATTTTAACCTCCACATTCTATTGTCCTGTCTTCTCATTCTCTTTTTCCAGGACATTGACAAAGTTTAAATTATATACTTCATATTTTTATAATGGTTATCCAGTTGTCTCATGATCTATTCATTGCAATCTTTCATTGTGCCTTTTTATTTAAAACACCCCTTTATGAGAAAATAAAGATGAATGAATGAGAATAAAATATGGGATGAGAGTTCACATATGTTAAAGATAAAGGTAACTTTACATATAAATGTATATTCATGAATCAAAAATTATTTTTAGTATATAAATGTCTATAGTATATTTATAATATGTATGTAAACATACTATGGATGCATATGAATATCCATTATAATATAACCCCTTGAGATTATCAATTTTTTTTTCATTTCTTGTATTTGTATCCCTAGTCCCTAACATAATGCCTGTCGTATAGTAGGCACTCAATAAATGCTTGCTCATTGATATATAATTGTCAAATCAAATAAAACTAGACCATCTTTAAGGTCTCTTGTAATTCTAAAATTCTATAGTTCTGGTTAAATACTAGTTTATTTAAGGAAGAGGGAAAAAAATCAATACAGAAAAATAGTTGATTCTCAATATTTCTATGACTGTCTTTTTTCTTCAAAAACTAGATCTGTGATTTCTCCTGGTGTAGAAAGCCCCACCCCAACTGAGGAGTTTTGTCTATGATCTTCCAGACTTGTATGGGTCATTGAGAAGTGACACATAGCCAGTATGTAAAAAAGGCAGGGCGTGGCCTAAGTCTTTCTGCCCCAAGGCTAGCTTTATAGGCACTTCACCAAAGGTGCAAATATGCAACTAACTGGCTTCATTGTGGTATAATGTAACTAATGGGGTAAGGGCCCAAGCCAAGACCTTTTCCCCTTGTCCCAAAAGAATTTGGGTCCCGTTTGTCTATGGGCCCCAGAAAACCCTTAAACTTTCATCTACCCCACTCTGGTCTCAAATGGTTACCTGAGGCTATACTCTACTCAAAGGCTTTTCCTTATCACTCTCCCTATCTCCCTTTGAAAATCTAATGGAGATATTTCCTACATTTGATCTTATCCAGACCCTATTCAAACCTCTCCCATCCAGTTCCCTTCATTATCTGTTCCCTTTGTCTATTCAAACTCACAGACTTTACAGTCAGAATTCTCCCTAAACTCACCCCAGCTTCAGGATCTTTCTCCCAGCCCCTCTTGAAACATCCAAAATTATTTGAGTGTATATAAGATCCACCCTGGCCCTCATTTAAACACTGAGACTTCCTCATGCCCACTTGTCCTTAAGGACATCACTAATGTTCAGATTTCTTAAGATTCTGGCCTGTATGGTTTATCCCTAATAAACTTTGTCTCTGTCTGAAAGATTTAGGTACAATTCTTTCAGGCAGGGTCTGCTGTGCTGTTTTGGGCTCCCAGAACCCCAAGAATCTAGACCTTATCATAACAACACTCCTGAGTGCAGCCCAAACCAGATTAAATTGTATTTGGTAAATATTTTTTTAAATAAATAAAAATACAACATAGATCATGTTAATATGTGATTTTCTGAATCAATATGCAGTCCCAGGGATTCTTATATACAATTTAGTTAGATTCTGTTTCAATTTGAGTTTGACACCACTGCCCTACCTCATGCTACTTTTCTGATTGCTGTCATAGACTAGATTAAGTGAAAGTCATCTCTATTGTCTTGGGAATGGGTAAATTCAGCTTCCCACTTTCTGGGAGGTAATACCCAACAAAAGGAGTCTGCCTCCACCATCCTACCCTTGCACACCAAAGATAATGCTGTTGTTGGAATATCCCCTTTATTTTGGAAATATTGTTCTACCTAGCAATTAGACTTTATAGAACTATTCATATCATGTTACATTATGGGAAAACTAACCACCATGTGTAGCATTATTTTCCGTGGAAAATGTTTTCCAAGTTCTAAACAACCTTCTTAAAAGTCGATTTCTGGAACACAGCCCATGTCTACATTAAGGACTATACAGATTTTAATGTCAGGATAGGGAAAGAAACCTCTAAGGAGAAAAAAGCCACAATGTTTCTTAATAGACACACATTTGGCAAGTTCAGAATATCTCATATAAAATTTGTATAAAGAAAATATTTTTCTCTGTAGACAAATATTCATAATACTTCATCAGTATGAATCAATAAGGGCAAGAATTCTGATACCAACCTCTTTATAAATTTATTAAAAAAGACAATTTACAAATACATGGTTTTTTCCTGCTTAAGTTCAAAACAAATGATGCCCTTTATTGGCTAATTTCACAAGAAAAGGCTTAGGTATTAAAGAAGGTATTTAAATAGATTCTGCACATGATTTTTCATAAAGACTAATAATGGAATTTTCATTTTGCTTTATTCGTATTCTATAAAGACCTTTAAATATAACTAGTGCCTTGAACAATGGATTCTAAATTACATTTCCTTTTCTTTTTTTTTTTTGTCAGATAAAATGAACTGCTGCCAACATTTGGTGTAGCAATTTTATTTCTCCATAGGCTTTGAACACCTTCATGTTTGCAGCTTTGTTTAGGAATGTCCTCATTTCTTATTGCTCATTTTTTGTTTATTTGCTTTTGATTCCAAAAAGAGGGAAGGAGGGAAGAAATGATAATGATTGGGTAAAGTTACTAGTTACTCATGTAAAGAAGTATGCAATGGAGTTATTTTGGCTTTAAAAACTAGCTCAAAATGGAGTCAGTTAAAAGGCTTAATCAATATGTATTCCATATTTATTTTCTATTTCCATTTTGTGATTTTATTTTAATCTTTAACATAGGAAGGTAAAGGAGAGAGTAGGCTAAGCTAGGAGGAGTTGACATTGACATGCCATAAAAAAGAAGCATTTTGGAATAGAAGAATTCATTAACAGCTGTTAGTTTACTTCATTTTACAGAAGAGAGAATTAGTGCCTAGTTAGATGAAGTGACTTGTTCAAGGTCACACCATTGGAGCCAGAACTAAATATGGTCTTAATCTAGTGAAAGTTATGTATTCACCATATTTATTGCAGGCACAGTTATACTTAGATATATTTGTCATGAGCTGGATGCTATGAGGAAAGAGGTCTATATTATAGAATCACAGACCTAAAGGTAAGCAAGGCCCCAGAGGGCATACAGCTGAACCACCTCATTTTACAGATGAGCAAACTAAAGCTCAAAAAGATTAAGTGGTTTGCTCAAGGCCAGAGAGGTACTCAGTGCCGGAAGCAATACTGGTAGATAGCTACACACTACTGGGCCTACTGTTTGAATTTATGAATGACCTTTTTTTTTTTCCAAATTCATGAATCTTTACTCAATCCTAATTCTCTTTGACTTCTCTTTGATAGTTGGCAATATTGAATACCCATTCTTTATTGAAATTCTTTCCTTCACTTTGTTTTCCATAGCATATAGTATAGTGGAAAGAGAGCTGGATTTGAAATTGGAGGAATCTTAGTCTAAAGTGTACCTCTGATGCTTACTACCTATGTCACCTAAGTGACTTGTGCAAATGTGTCCCTTAACTCTCCTGAGCTTCAGTTTTCTCATTTGTAAAATGACTAGACAGCCTCCAAGACCCCTTCCAACTCAAAATCTACAGTTCAATGACTGAGAGTACTCCTGTTGCTCCTTCTCTTCTTTCCTCGCTATTAATCAATGAGCATTTATCAACCACCTATTGTTTATCAAGCATATCTAACTATAAACACATCCCTAGAATCAGACTTTGCCTTTCTGGTTTTTTCCTCCAAATACTCTTTCTTTCATGGGGTTTGTCTGCTTCAACTATCAATTCTAAATGGGTAACTTCAAAGCCTATAATTCTGGACTTCCAGTCTAATATTTGTAGTGATTCTGTTTTCAACTCAAACTTACCATTGCAAAACTGAATGCATCATCTCCCCCTTGAAAACAATTGTCTGTTTCCTAGTCATACAGACATTAGGAATTATCATTGTCATTATTGTCACCATTGTAGTCATCTCATTATTAATGTTATTAGTATTACCACCCACCATTGAATATTATTTTCATATCTTTTTCTCACTTGATCCTCACAGTGGCTTCATGGGGGTAGCCGGGGCATACCACGCATTGTATAGCTGAGATAAATGAATCTCAGAGAGATTGTGAAATTTTCATAAGGTCAGCTGGCTAGTAAACAAGAGGAATGAAGGTATTTTGATTTAATCTATTCTTTTCTATGCATCCCATTGCCCATCATCTTGATTCCTTCTATTCCTTCATCTCATCTAGCAAATGTGTCAACGAATCCTGTGATTTTTACTTAGAAAGATCTCTTACATTTACATTCTTCTTCATTGCTATTACTATGATTCTAAATCAGGCTGTCACCTGTTTCATGAATAGTTTGGGGTTATTCTACTTAACCTAAACCTCAATAACTCATTGACTCTGCCAGATCAGTTTCACACATTTTTCCCCATAGAATTACACAATCTTTGAGAAAAAGATCTCAAAGATCATCCACTACACCTATACCTGATCAATATCCTCTTCTACATTATTCCTGCAACTGATTATCTAGTATTCATCAAAAAGATCTCTTGTAATAGTAAAGCTACTATGTTCTGTGGAAGCCCATCCAGCTATTGACATCCCTAATTTTTAGTACGTTTTTTCTTGTAACAAGCCTAATCTATCTCTCTGCAGTTTCCACTCAATGATCCTAGGTATTCCTCCTTGAGCTAAACAGAATGAACCTCTCTTTTTCATGACACCATCCGAATCCTTAGAGAGTTCTATCATGGACTACCTAAGTTGTATTTCCTCAAGGTTAAACATATCCATGTTCTTGATCCAAATCCTCATATGTTATGGTCTTCAGTCATGTCACTATCCCATTTGCATCCTCTGGACATGTTCCAGTATGACAGTTTTCATTTTCTCTTCCAAGTGGAATGATCTCTTGCCTAGAATGGAGAGAACAAGTATTTTAACAGATGTTCTTAGTTCTTGTTTTCTAATCGAAATCCAGTTTTGTAGAAACATAAATTTTGAAAAAAAATAGCTTCAAATATCTTGTTTTTTTACAAAATCTACATAACCCAATTCTTATTTTCCCAAGAAATACAACAGTAACAACTTGAGATCTGTCAATTGAACACCTTTTACAAATCTAAAATCCAAAACATAAACAATAAGTGAGAAAATGATAAAAGATTAGCTGCCATCAATGAATACAAACTTACTGGGCCAGATAAACTATACCCCAGTGCCTTGAAATAACTAGCAAATATGATTGTTGAAATTGCATTGGTGACTTTTGAAAGATCATGAAGACTTTATTGCAAAAAGTAGGGGAAAATAGGTATTGAATAGGTATTGATAGACTTGGTAAATGTGTTGACTTGTTTTGCTCTCCAGGTTTTGTGCATCATTTTTTTTATCATGTATTTCTATTTAGCTAAAAAAAAAGAAAAAGAAAAGATAAGGGGAAAGAAGGAAATTGTTTCAGCGGAGGAGTTAAAATTTACTTATTTTCTCTTTACATACAAATGTATTTAAATGTGAACACAATTTGTGAGATATGATCTTAGTTTTGCAAGATAACAAAAGTAGAAAATTAGAAAAATAGCTTCAAGATTTTTGCAGAATCTCCCAATTACCCAGTTCTCAGTTTCCTGGAGAATACAGGACTGAAGACTCCTGGCCTGTCAATCTAGTACTTTTCACAAATTTTAAAATGAATTCTTTTAAAAAGCTTTCTAGGAAATTAGAAAATAATGCTATAGAAAAACTTTTTAAAAGCCATCAGGTACAAGGTTAAGCAGTTTAGGATTGTGCTTTGTGTTTAGTCTAGTATTCCTTTCTTCCCATTCATTTTCCTCCTCACCTCCTTTAGTTATGTTATTGCTCATTTCTTGCCTCACTTTTGAACTCTGAGCAGAGAGGCTGATTCAAATTCATATCACTTGGATTTGTGGATGGTTGGCATAGCTTTCAGAGGTTGAATGATAGGATGCAGGCCTGTGAATTTTGTGGCAGAGTCTGTTTCTCCTGTGGCATAAGTGAAAATTGGCCAAAATATCTTTTCTGCAGTGAAGTACTTTTCAATTTCTTACACCCTCAGGATGTAGATTTCGTGTCAAGATGTTTGCTTCTGAACAAGGTAATCAAATTATTTGTATCTTTAGTTAGAGTAAAATGTTTGCTCACTATTGTTGAAAATAAAAGATAGAAAATATTATTTTTGATATTTCTGTACATATATAATTTTACAATAACAAGAACATACAAGGGCCTTTATATAGTGAGTGTTGTATAGTGGGAAAAGTGATGGATTTGGAATCAGAGGCTTTACATTAAAATAATAATTATGGTAAATGTGGACATGCCACTTGTGTTTTTTGGGCTTAAGTTTTTCTCATCTGTAAAATGAGGCAATTGGAGTAGATGACTCATAAAGTCTCTGCTAACTCTAAATCTATGATTTATGTATGTAAAATACTTTGTAAACCTTAAAGCTCTATATAAATGTCAGCTGTTACTATACTATTAAATTAGATTTCCAAGGAAAGACATCAAGCCCAGAATATTTAAAGAAGACTTCATTCCTGTATAAACCATTCCTTAAACTCATATTGTTAGGTAAGGTTTTTATTAGGAAAAAATACCTTCACACATGCAACAAATACATAAACCTTTCCTTTAAGTTTAATATTAGTTTAAACTTTGCATCTGTGAGGTATGTTGCCAGAAAAATCAAACCATATTAGTATATGTAATAAGAAGTCAATAAATGGTTATTGAACTGCCTTGAATCTCATCTAAGGTCCCAATGCATAGTTCTGAGTTGACACAGAAGAACTCACCTAAACCCTTATCCATCTACCCTATTCTACCACTACCAAAAAGACTTAGACTGAATTCAGAGTGAGATTTCTGACTTGTTCTGAAGTAAGTGAAGGAATTTTTCTAAGGGAAATTGAACTTTCAAGAAGCTGAACTTCTAAGGAAGTATGGTACATTGTAAAGAGCATTGTACCAGAAGTAAAGAAGCATAGCATCTGTTACTAAGTTTAGTCACATCATTGATCTGCGTCTGATTTCCCCTATCTATAAAATGAGAAATGTTGCTCTAAATGTGTACAGCTTATCCAAAATAAACAGGATAAAGAAGAAGGAAGGATGTATATTATGTATTATATATTAAAAGATGCTTATGTGAAGAAATGCAGGTACCAGAAGTGGAAAACATGGTGTAGTATATGAGAGTAAAGATCAGTGTAGACAGAAATGACCACCTAGAGAGAAAGAAGGAATAGATGAGAAGTTATAAACATAGATAAACATAGATGGCACAAAAGTATGTTATAGTAGTGATGGGGGACTTCAATTATACAGATATCTGCTGGAGTGTTCTGTGTTTATTTTTCTCTGTCTCTCTCTTTCTCTGTCTCTCTGTGTCTCTGTCTCTCTGTGTCTGTGTGTATAAGTGTATGTGTGTCTGTACGTGTGTTGTCTTTCTCCCTCTTTCTCGGTCCCTTTCCCAAAATCAGAGCAGCTAATAACTCCTTGATATGCTTTAATAATAATTTCATCCTTTAAATATGGAAGAACCAACAAGGGGATATCTCATTCTCACCAACAGGGAAGTTGCTAGGCTGAAAATGAGGGGGAACATTTCTAGAATGTAATGACTTTCTATAATTTCTGATAGTGAGAAGAAAAGCTGGGCATATTTGGACACATACCCTAAATTTGGGGAAAACAGATTTCAGAGTTCATAAAAAGTTTAAGTGGAATTTTACGGACCAAATTTCTGGAAAGGAAGTCAGCCCAGGAAGGATCAGAAACTCTAAAGAATGACAAAGGGAAAAAATCCCATTGATAAGAAAAAATGAGAGTTACCTGGGGGAAAAAAACTGATTAGAATATACAGGGAACTCACCAACCAACTTAGATCATTAAAGGATATGTACAGAAGATGAAAACAGAGGCAGTTAATAGAAGATGAATATAAGAGCATGGAATGATCTGGGGAAATTGTGTCAAGAATACTGAAGCCTAAAATGAGTCAGGGGTAGGAAGGAAAGCTTTAGACAGCAAAAAATATTCTTTAAAGCTATATTGGTGAAAGAAGGGAGATTGAGATTAGGGCTAGGAATGTTGCTTAGGGTGGATGGATTGATGATAACTAACAACAAAGGAAAGGTGGAGATGGTCATTTTAAATTTTGTTTCCGTGTTCTCTACCAAGGAAAATTGCCTTTGTACTGACAATAGTAATAATGGTTAGCATTATATAGTGCAGGCTATGTGCCAGTACCATACTAAGCACTTAACAAGTTTGATTTCATTTGATCCACACAGCAACCCTGGGAGGAAGATGCTGTTCTTCTCCCTATTTTATAGATGAGAGGATTGAGGCAAACAGAAGTGAAATGACTTGCCCAGGGTCACCTAGCTAGTAAGTGTCTGAGGCTGAGTTTAAACTCAGGTATTCCTTACTCCAAGACCAGCACTGACAGAGCAAAAATGTTTAATAGGGAGAAGATACATAAGACAAAAAGGTATTTTATCCTTCCTTTGACACACATTGGCTCTGTGACCCTGGGTAAGTCCCTTAACTTCTCTGTGCTCTAGGCAGCATCCGGTTTTAGAGATGGTGCCAAATTGCATTGAGATAGGTACTTTCCCCAGCAGGAAGTTCTCTATGAAATCATATGTTGAATTCTAATTTCCATCACTAAGAATGTCTAGCTGTCTTTGATGTATTCAAGTCATGTGGCCCAAATGAACTACATCTTTAGGTAATGAAAGAATTGTTCAATGTGATTGCTGAACCACTCTTGCTGATACATGAAAGACCATAGAGAACGAGAGTGTTACCATAGGACTAGAGGGCAAATGTTGCAGCTTTTTAAAAAGAAAATAGAATAGAATCTTCAAAGTACAGAGAAGTGAGCCTTTTTTTGAGTCCTAGGAAAATTCTAAAGTGAATTGAATCATTAAAGAGATAATTAGTGAAAACATGGGGGGGGGGGGGGGGTCAGGATTATAAGGAGCCAGCACAGCTTCATCAAAAAAGGGCCTTCTAGGCAAACTGTTTTGTTTTGTTTTGTTTGTTTTGGACAAGATTATAAAACTAGCAGAGAGATAAAAATTTTGATAGATACAGTTTACCTAGATTTTAGCAAATTATTTGATCAAGTACCTTATTATCATGGAAACAATGAAGATATGTGAACTAAACAAAAAATATAGTATGATGAATTTGAAAGTGGTTGAATGGTTAGGCTCAAAGAGTAGCCATTAATTATTGATGTCAACTTGGTGGCACATCTACACAGGAAAGCCTCAAATATCTCTAGTTGGTCTTGTATTGATTAATATCTTTATCAATGACTCAGAGGCTGACATAAATGACATGCTCGTCAAATGTTTACATGACATATAATCAGTATGGATAGCTAATATATTGGATAACTATCAAGATCCGAAAATAACTTGATAACATTTCAGCATTAGGCTGAATCCATTAAGATAAAATTTAATAGGTATAAATGTAAAGTGTTATATTAGGGTTCAAGAAATCAATGTCAAAAGTAGAAGTTGGAGAGGTTATTTAGATAATGGTTTGCTTGAAAATGATGTGGGGTTTTTAGTGAAATAAAAGCATAATTTATAATGTAGCAACCAAAAGCTAATATAATCTTGGGTTGCATAGCTAAGTATAACTTCCAAGGATAAAGAATGGATATTCCCTCTATACTTTGCATGGGTCAAAACATAATTAAAACTTTTTGCACTTCTCAATACCACAACTTTAAAGCATATTCTTATTCTGGAGATAATCTAGAAGGGAGCAAAAAGGATTTTTAAGGGTCTTGATTTCATAACAGACACAGATCAGTTGAAGGAACTGAAGATGTATATTTAGGCTAGAGAAGAAAATAGGAGGAAAATGGTTTATATTTTGTTAGTTAGTCATTTTTCAGTTGTGTCCAACTCTTCATGACCCATTTGGGAATTTCTTAGCAAAGATACTAGGGTGGTTTGCCATATCCTTCTCTAGTTCATTTTACATATGAGGAAACAGAAGCAAATAGGATTAAATGATTTGTCCAAGATCACACAGTGTCTGGGGCCAGATTTGAACTCAGAAAGATGAGTCTCCCTGACTCCTGGCCCAGCACTATATCCATTGTAGATGCCTGAGGAGCATGGTTGCTATCTTCAAATATTTGAAGGGTTATCTTAGTAAAAAAAATAAGCCAGAGAAGGAAATTACCAACCACTCCAATGTCTCTGCCAAGAATGAGGTCACAAAGAGTCAGAGATGATAGAAAAACAAAAGAAAAGAGTGAAAATTGTGCTAGCGTAATTAGATTTCATTTGTTTGGCCATTGAGGGAAGGATTGGAAGCAGCTGGTGACAATTTCAAAGAAATAAATTTAGGTTTGATGTCATTAAAAAATGCCAAAAAATTGGAGCTGTCCCAATGTGGAATGGGTCATTTTCACAGATAGTGATTTCCCTCTTTGGAGGGATGCTCCCTGAAGAAGCTCAGTGACACTCTTGGGATATGTTAATGTGGGAATTCCTTTGCAATATAGCCCACACTGTAACTACTAAGATCCTTTTCTAACATTACAGTTCTGTGGCTATGTAATTGTGATGCTTTGAAGATTTCTAAGTTACTTGTTAACTCTGATGTTCTATGATCCTGGATGATCCCCTAGGGAATTGGCAAAAATCATATCCATAGCTTTATGTTACTCCTTGAAGCCACTTACTGCCTGAAGGAACCATAAACTCTATGATGTCAGGTTCCATGTCTTATCTCTGTATCTTCACTAGCATCTATTACAATATGTTGAGAATAGTGGGTACTTTTAAAATGTTTGTTTTTTGAATAATCATTCACAACTCTTCAGCAACCATGATGCAATCACACATACACTCTGGTCATTCATATTTGTTCATGTAGAATGTGGCTAGCACTGTAAAGATGCAAAATACAAATCTAAAATCACATACTAAAACTTTTTTACCCACTATTATTATACATTAGAGATACATAAGCTGCCTCTGCTGCATCTCAGGTAAGCCAGTACAGTGTCTTATACATAATAACAACTCCTATTACATAGAACTCTAAGTTTTGCAGAGTGCTTTCTTGAGAACAACCCTGTGTGGTAGATAGTATTCTCCATATTTTCCAGATGAGGAACTGAGGTTCAGAGGGGTTAAGTGACTTGCCCAAAGTCATACAACAATTACAGGGCTGAACAAGGATTTAAACTCAAGTCTCATGATCAAAAATCCAATACCTACTTTCATCACATCACAATTGCTGTGGGGTTTATGAACTTCATGTCGAATGATTTGTTGGATAACTCTGATACAAATTTTCTCTCTTTGACACAAAAAATGACTCACCAAATTCCTGGGATTGATTTTTAGCTAGAGTCATCCCTGGAGTTTTTCCCTAGGTGCTTCCACTTCTACTTGTAACTGAATCCAGGAGGGCACTGAGAATAGAGGAACTCAATTAGTTGATGCTAAAAAAAATTTTTTTAAAGACCTAATACTCATAATGGTGCATATAATCATCCAGTGTGTTCTCTACTATTATCTACTATTATCAAGACAAGGCAGGTAGGATTTCCCATATCTTCTTTCCCCCAGGCCATTTTTTCTCTTCCCCTCTAAGGTTGTTCTTGATGATAGTTTTAACCAAATTTCATCGGCATTCTTTTTAAAAGGTAGATGCTGGGAAAGAGTCAGAAGTTAAATTCACAAATTAACTCCAAAGACAAAAGTTTTCTAGGGGTACCTATGCACACTTTTGGCATTTTCAGTTTTTGGTATCTGTCATGTTTATTTCATTTTTTGTACCATATTAAGAATTGTCAGTCAAAGTTATAGCTCAGCTGCTTTTACTCCTTTCCCATTGTTACATTTAATTATAAATTTAATTATTTAAATAAACAAAATAGTCTTTTGTAATGGAAAGTATAAATGCTTAAATTGCATTGATTAATACTTCTACTTAGTTACAAGAAGGAACACAAAGCAATGTTCAACACTAATAGCACTAATCTTTATACTTATATAAGGAAATTGCAAAGAAACTTAAGAAGTTTAACCTGCTTAGTTTATTTTTCTTTAAATGCAATCTAAACTTTCATTTTCAAGATACAAATACAATTTCAATTTCATAATTTCTTTTGAAAAATGGAATACCAAAAAAATATTCTGCAAAGTACTAGATTTAGAGTCAGAGAGCATGGATTGAAACTGTGCTACTCTCTGGGAGGAGTCACAACCTCTCTGGGCTTCATTTTTTTTTTTTTAATGAGGGTATTGTTTTAAATCAGACCTCCACAATTCAGCAGTAGGTGAGGGTAAAAATTTAAACAGGCTAAACTTTTTCCGATCTCGGACAGGTTAGACTAGAGACAGACTGATTTAGGTTGGTTGCCGAGGGTCACATGACAGCTGCCGGAAATCCTTTGGTGGGTACCAAGCATCCCATAGGCTGCATGTTGTGCAGGTCTGTTTTAAATGATCTCTAAGGTCCTTTCCAGCTCTAAATCCTATAATTATGTAATCCTTCTAACTGTATACGGCCATGGGTATAACAGTGCTCTCCTGAGGCAGCAGAGCAAAGAAAGTCCTTAAATTCAGTATCTATGTTATCTATATGGAAATATGTAATGAATATGTATATATAATTAATAATATAATTAATATATAATGTGAAAATATGTAAATATATAATTCCTCTGGGTTTAAATTTTTATCCTCTATAAAATGTGAGAGTTGGGCTAAATGAACTCCAATGTCCCACTACCTCTAAATCTATGATCTCACATGAAGGTGTACCGGGAAAACTTAGCAGAAGGCTTCAAGAAAGTACAAGCAAGAGTAAAGCAATAAACTGTTCGTATAATTTGGTCCTGGAATTACTACTAATAATTCTGTAGCCCTTTAACAGAAAGGGACTGATGGAAAGAATGTTTTGTCCCATCTGGCAAGGGGAATTGAAAGACAATGGGAATTGGAAGCTCTGTGGGACTGAAGAAGCTGGAAATTTGGAGCTCATCAAAGAAGAGAGGAATCTGTGGTTGTGGATGGACTCAAATGTTTGAAATGCATTTGTCAAAAACAAGAGTTTCCCTATGGCAAAAAGGGAAAAATAATGGAATCATGGCAGAAAGTAAATCTAGTTTATTTGAGAAGCTCTTCTTTTCAGGTCAATTTTACCTTTAGCTGTTTGTCTGCTTCAGTATTTTCATTCATTTGGATGACGGTTTCTTAAACTTTTTCCACTCGTGATCCCCTTTCCTGTTGGGCAGTGTTCTTTGTCACTGCATGGCCTGAGGGCATGTGCACTGCAAAGTGCCCATACTTTGTGTTTAGAAGCAAGGCTGCAGTGAAATTGGGTGAGGCAACACAGGCAAGAACTGCCAGAAACACCTTGGATTCATTATGTGTTTGTTTCTAATTAATTTGTGGTTATTGCATATTCAGAAACCTTCTACTGTTGCCAAAATATTCAAGACCCCATATGGGGTCATGAGCCACAGTTTAAGAAGCATTGCTTTCTATGATAGACTTCCAAGTGTTCAGTGAGCATATCTTCCTTTAGATTGAGTTGTAGAGAGTGCCAGTGGCTGTTCTGAGTCTTTAATGATGATTATTATGATGAGTTAGATTTTTTTTAATACTTTTTGAATTGAATTGGGAGGATTGAGAAGTTTGGGGTTATAATTTTAAAAAAAGAAAGAAAAGAAAAGAAAAAGAAAATCAGGGCAGCTAGGTGGCACAGTGATAGAGTGCTGGGCCTGGAGTCAGAAAGACTCATCTTCTTGAATTCAAATTCAGACCCAGACATGTACTAGCTGTGTGACCCTGGGCAAGTCATTTAACCCTGTTTGCCTCACTTCTTTATCAGTAAAATGAGCTGAAGAAGGAAATGGGAAACCACATCAATATTTTGGCCAAGAAAACCCCAAATGGGATGACAAAAAGTTGAACACAACTGAAAAACAACTAAACAAAACAAAACAAACAAACAAAAAAAAGATAAAACACTGCTTTTTCTAGACCACAAGTTCATAGTTGGAAAAATGTGGACAGTACCAATGCTGCTATAAATAACTCTAAACCATAGTCTTCTGATGGTAGTTAGTATAGCATGGGAGATAATGCTGTCAGTAATGGGCCCTTTACCTATTAAAGACAGTGATATATGAAGTTCTACAGTGTCTGCAAAGCAAATTAGCCCTGCCATTTCTCTTCTAAATAATCTCAGATGTGTTTTTTTACCCCATAAAAACATTCTTAATGTCATTAAAGAGTTTAGGCAGTAATGAAATTGACCAGAGGTTTTCTTTTCTATTCCTCAGTAATTAAAGGAGATTAATCCTTCAAGATCAGCTTAACTTCCATTTCTTTTGAAAAAACTCATAGCATCATAGATGTAGATGTGGAAGGGACCTCAGAAGTCACCTAGCCAATCCTCTTTTATATTACACTTGAGGAAAATAAGGTTTAGAGAGGTTAAGGGATTTGCCCAAAGACCTGCAAATAGTAAATCGAAGAGCTGGGATTTTTAAAATCCAGGCTCTCTGACTTCAAATCCATCACTCTCTCCACTGAAGCACACTGCCTCCTAAGCAGCGTTGGATTAACAGGGTTTTATTGAATGATGGATAACTAAAGGAAAGGCCTTCTGTTTGGTGGCTGACCTTCAGCTTGCCTGGGAGCAAACAAAAAGCCTCCCTTTCTCTCATAAATTGTTTTCTATTCTAAACATAACCTTTTTCCCTTCTCTTGGAAAGTTTCCATGGCTACTCCAATTCACCTTGCTTTCTGCCTAAATGCCCACACCATATATAGGTTCTACCACACAATTCAGCACTTAATGATATGTTCTATAATTGTCAAATGGCTGTATGTCTCATCTTCCCAAGCATATTATAAGCTTCTTGAAGACAAAAGCCATACAATATACTTCTTTATATCCTCTGCAGCACCTGGCTCATAGAAGACACTCAAATACTTGCAGTTTGGTGATGGGGATGATTCTTACCTTCAGGTGCTTTATCAGTGGTTCTACTTTCCTACTTTTTCTTTAGTGCGCTTGAGTGTCAGTATGTCATTACAGAGAGAGTGCTGGACTTGGATCAGAAAGACCAAGTTCACATCCCGCCTCTGATACTTACTAGTTGTGTGACCTTTGAAAAGTCACTCAATATCTCCAAGCCTCAGTTTCCTCTTCTGTAAAATTGAGATATTAATAACTGTATTACCTACTTCATAAGACCGCTGTCAGGAAAAATATATATATATATATAGAAGATAATGCGTAAGAAGTGCTTTGCAAATTTTAAAACACTATAGAAATGCCATATATTATTGCTTTCCATATGAAGACTGTCATAACCTATATGTTATAATTATAAGGCCAAGGACAACATGATGTAGGATGAAAGCAGTGAATAGTGATCTGGTTTTCTGATCATGTCCAGTAGCACATGATGAGAACTGCTAGGAAAATCAATACCTCCAGGCCTGTGGGGTCTGGGTATTCAGCCCAAGTAACCCTACTAAACTGTTGGTCCTCTAATTTAAGCTATTGGCTCAATATTCTTAAGTTTTTATGAATATAAATGAGAATAAATGGATGTGTGTGTAAGAGAGACAGAGAGACAGAGAGAGAGAGAGAGTCATCATGGTATATTGGATAAAGAGCTATCCTAGACATAAGGAAGACCTGTGTTCCAGTCTCATTTCTGACACATACTGCTGTATGACCCAGGGCAAATTGCTCAACTTGTCAGTTCCCCCAGACAACTAAGACTATAAATTGTACAGAAGATCCTCACTTATGTTGATAGAGAGAGTTTCCTCATCTATGAATTTCCTGTACCAATAATATTACAGTTATAGTCCCTATCCCTATGAATAAATATTAAGGAGGGAAAGATTCCCAAACTGAATTGAATAAAAAGACAAATGAACTATTTTCAGCATTTCCCACCCTATGCTGATTGAGTGGCATTGGATTTATCAGGTCCCTATCACATGTTCTCTGTGACCTTGACACTGACATTGACAGTCAAAACTCAGGCTTCCAGTTGATCTTTGGACTCCTTTGGGCCACATCATGTAGACCTCTTTATCTAGTCAGAGCTCAAACATCTGGACTTTTCTAAGCTATGAGCTCCCCAGATGATACCATCTGCTGGCTAAGGTACCATTTTTCCCCTCATTTATGATTTGGATCCAGAAAGTAGGATTTGTATTCAGTTCAACCCAAACAACCAGAATTCATGTCTGCCATTTTACAGAAATCATTCTAAATTTCATACTATAACCATTATTTATTGTAATTACATATTGTGCTAGAAATCTTCCCTAGGCCACATCAGATATTGCTTAGGACTTATATGTAACTTATAATCTGTTGTACTCCTTTGTAAGTTGCACGTGTCTGTGATCGATACCCTCCTTTAAACTCATATTTTCTGTTTTTGGTGAACAGATGGTAAGGAACATGAACTTCTTGCTTTAATGTCAAATTTCCTTTCCTAAAACATGTTGTGAATACTATTGCCCTGATTCTGCCTGGGAACTTTTATCGAATAAAACCAAATTTATAAGCCAAAAGCACAAAAGTGTTCAGCTTTCATAATACAACTCATACTGACATTTAACATATTAAAAAGTGACCAGTCCCCCTCCCCCCAAAAAAAAGTCCAATAGTAAAGTCCAAAGAGCAATAGTCAAGGGCTTAGCATGAGAAAATTCTTACTTAGTAACTATAAATGTCCACATTTTGTTTATTTTATAACACACTGGGAAAATAATGTATGTTATTTAGTAGTAAAAAGGCTGTTCCTTTCTAAATCATTTGCAGGAAAAGATATTAAATATCTCATAAAAATTTCAAGAACTTGCACTTGGGGGAAAATTAATTTTTGAAACTTCAAACTTTCTGAGGGGCTTCTACCCAAGGCTACATAAACTTCCATCAACATTTTTTTACATAATGTTTTTTTTCAAATGCTGTGTTACTGTTGAGGTTCCATCTATATCAAATAGCTTCAAAATAAAACTTTGAAAATTAGTATTTATAATAGAAACTTGTAAGCAATAGGACACGGGATTAGTTTAACTTTTAAAGGAGTCCCTCCACTAGGGAGGCTTAAGATATAAGACTATAAAGCAGTGGGGGTTAAGAGGAGTAGATTATGAAAGGCTTTGAAGGCCAAACAGGATTTTCTTTTTTTTATCCTGGAGGCTTCAAGGTGATGAGTTTTTAGGCCATGGAAACTCACAAAGATTATATCTTTAAGGTTTGCAATTTTCATTACTTTTACTAATGAAATCACAACTCCTTGACTATTGAGATATGTGATTTGTGCATCTATATCTTAATTGAGTGTGTTATTCACCATAAAAAGATGCTCTACATAACTCAGATTCTATTACCAATAAAACTCTGTCATTAAAAGTGTATCCTGAGTGACAGTACCTGATCTAGTGTGAAATGTAGCAGAATTGAGCTCTTTTCCTTTTTTTCCTCCAATATTACTCCATTTCTTGATGAAATGGGCAAGTTTCTGAAACTCAAGAAGGTGGTTCTGTCAATGGCAGGGCAATACTCTGGGTTCAAAATCATCATTATGAAAAAGATAGTTTCGTTCCTCTCTAGACTCCTTTCCCCACTCTAAATTTTCTCTATTGAGCCATAATGGGAACCTTACCCCTTCACAAACACATACTGTTTTTCATCTTCTTTTTATGTTGTGTCTTCCCCCATTCAAATGTAAGTGGCTTGAGGTCAGGAATTACCTTTCTTTGTGCCTGTATTTGTATTCCCAGGGCTTAGCATAGTGCCAGGCACATAGCAGATGCTTAATAAAATGCTTGTGGTTTCAACTTGAACATTGATAATGGAACCTCCAACAGGCCCTATAGCCATGTCTTAGTTGCCACTATCAACTTTTCATCTTGCAAAGTTACCATAGTAATAGGCAAGAAGAAGCTCAAGAGCTGCGGTTGTTTTTTTTTTTAATCAAGTACTTTACAAAAATTTTTAGCTAGAACACCCTAATGCCCACCAGATATTCTGTGAATATCCCATTGGACAAAATAAGACAAAATTGAAATCTTAAGCTAGATTAACAGTGGTATTTTGCCTAGAATGAAAAAAAAAATGATAGTCCTGCTTATACTATGTCCCAGTTAGGCCCATCCAGGGTTGGAAGGTCCATATTTGTGAAGGAGCATAAAATCATGCAATATAAGGATCACCTAAAGATCTTTGGTTTGTTTAATCTGGAGAAGAGAAGAACTGGAGAAAGGGAGAATATCACTTTAGGTATTTCAAGGATTGTCATATGGAAGAGGACTCAATTTCCTAGGTCCCAAAGGACAAAATTAAGAGCAATGAGTGGACATTGCTGAGAAGTGGCTTTCAGCTTGATCTCAGGAAAGCTTTAAAAAACAATTAAAATTATACCAAAGTAGAATGGACTGCCCTAATTTCCCTATCAAAGGGTAACTTCAAGCAGAGCCTGAATGACTATTGGGAGGGATGTTGTTGAAAGGATGCCTGTTTAGATATAGGTTGGATGAGATGACATCCAAGTTTCAGCCAATTCTGGGATTCTATGACCTTCACTTGTTGAAATCTTACATTTCCTTTGAGGACCTAATATCTTTGACATCATATCATTCAATTCAATTCAATTCAATTCAACAAGCATCCAGATTATACAAGGCATCACGATAAATTCCAGTGCCCTATGCTAGATACTGGATAAGTACTTGCTGAATTTAAATCGGAGTACATATGTGGCAGCAGACACAGCATACCTTAAGAATTCAAGACACAGGCCTGGATTGCAGAATTCTAAATTCTGTGTCTGCTGTTGCCTTTGACACTGTTTGACTTTGAGAAAGTCATGCTACCCCTCTGTCTATATCTTCATCCTCAAATTGGGGATGATCACAGCTATCCTCCTTTGCAGACATGTGGTGAAGAATAACTAACTAAGGAAGCATTGACATTTCTGTGCTCCATGAATGCCAAACAGTAATGAGATTTCTTAACTTCCTTTGCATGTTCCTTTTGAAGATAAGTGGGTTTACATTCAGAGTAGAAGGAACATTTGGTCATAGGTGTTAGCTGCTGTCTGCCAGTTAGATCATTCTGAGTGACTTCCATGCCTTACATTTGGAATTGAGAACCAGTTAAGTAGGGAATTTGATATGTACACTGGCATGATGTTTTAGCCAAAAATATTTGCATTCTCTATAGGAGAGGAAAGAAATCACCAAGGAAATAAGGAATGCTTTTTCAGCTTATTTGAGAATTTTGTGAGACCTAACCTGAATTTTTTAAAATATATGATTAAAAGAGAAATAAAAGGAACTTTACATATGTATCCTACTCCCTTACTCTTTGAAGCTGGCAGATGCGGGAGAAAATGAAATGCATGTCATTTGATAATGGCCCACCTAATGTAATATCTTAAAAGAATATTCAGTTGTCGGTATGCTACTACTTCTTGCCTTCAAGAACATTACTCCCTAAGAGTAAATTAGGCATTTTAGGAAGTCCCATTAAATTTTTTAGTTGCTTATTCGGCAATAATTACTCAATAGGCTATATAACTTAATTAGTTATAATTCCTTAATAGTCTCCTGTCTTTCTGTTAAGTTTTTTAAAGTATTTCTCTTTAAAGTTTGTGAATAAAAAGCATTGACAATGATATTGACTCACTTTTGTGGAGTTATTTTTGAACCATCTTGTTCATCTTCCACCACCAAAGACGCACATAATTAATCAGTGCCACCTTCAGATTCTTTCTTCATCAATCCACTCCTTTTCCATTTCCACATTCATCACTGGTAGAATAGCATTTATAGTAGAGGACTTAGAATCAAATTCTGCCACTTATACGCATTCCCTGTGCAACCATAGAATAGTCATTTAATCTCTTTGGGTCTCAGTTTTCTCATCCATTAAGTGAGAATAATAATACCTGCAATATATAATGTATAGTGTTGTTTTGAGCCTCAATGAAGTAACGGAGATAAAGTGTTTTGCAAACTTAGAGACATTATTTATGATGTTATTGTTATTAATATTGTAGTACAGTATCAACTCAGGACAGAAAGTATTTTATTTTTAGCTACATATCTCCAGTGCTTAGCACAGTGCTTTGCATATAGTTTATGCTTAAATTATTAATTTTACTAAATTTGTTGAATTATTATTAATTCATGCTGTCACTATTTAAAACCTAGATTATTTCAAATCTCCTTTCTTGTCTCCTCTCTACCTATATACTTCGTTTTCCTTGCTATCTTTAAAACTTGATCTATAAGTGTCCCACATTTGGCCTAAGCTGAGGATTCCATTGTCTCCTAAGTACACATTAGAACTCAAGGGCTGCTTTCCTGTTCTCTCTCAGTGGGGAAAAGAGAGAAGAGAAACAATGCCAATGGTCAAACTCCTGAATGCCTGCCAACTATTTCTAGTCAGACTAAGTCACATGCTCATGGATCTCTTCAAACTCCAAGGCTACCAGATTGTGATCAATGTTGGAAACTGGCCAAATGGTATCAGTTTGGAATGAGAGGAGTCTGATATCCCCTTTTAAGTCAGCAAAACACTACCTTGCTCAGTATAATCCACATGAATTCAAGAGGGCCTTACTACACTTGGCAAAGTTACCTCTTCAATACCATGACCCATAGGGGAACCTTTCTGTATTGTAAAGCTAAGTAGGAAAAGGTGGGTCATTCTACCACTCTCATTCCTATTCAAGTAGTATCAGCTTCCAACCACCTTTCCAAGTATAGGAGGAGTTAAAGATTCAATGATAAGGTATCAATTACTAACTGGCATTGTCAAGGAAAGTAATGAGCTAAGACATACCTTGGTGGGCTAATGATACAGATTATCTATCATGCCTACTACATTATTGACTATGGGAGAGCTGAGTATACTGCAAAACAAGACATTGCCAGTGGCCTAAAAAGGAAATCCACCTCTATACCACTATAAGGATTCTTATAGGAAGCATACATAATAATGAAAAACCATTGGACAAGTATGTAGGCCTATTATGTTATAGTAGTAGACCTCTGTGTACTAGAAGGAAAGAGAGCAAGAAAACAAGGTAAGACCTCTTCTTGAGAGACAGACCTACTTATGGGGCTAAAGTATTCCCAGATGACTTTCCTCATGAAAAGTTTTTGTGTTGTCTCGTGTTATGTGCTCCTATGGAAGTCTTGTGCTGAAACTTGTCTAAGGTCTTTAGCAAAGAAACCATCAAAAGTTTTGAACAGTGATGGTTCGGTATCACAATGCCTTTTGAGCCCCTCCCCAGTTGTGTGAACATGACTATGCCAATGTCAATGACAAGGTGCCAAACCTTGGCACTGACACACACATAGCAGTCATCAAATCCAACCCTGAAGCCTTTCTACCACCGTAAAATTTGGTCGCATTTACACTCTCCTGGCATAGCCTATGAAATTTCAAGGTCATCCCCACATCATGATAACACATCATTTAAGACTTTGGTGAAGTCACCATATACCAAAATAAAGTCAAAATGGGTTCATGATTTAGATATAAAGGCTGATACTGTATGCAAACTGGGAGAGCAAGGAATAGTTTGCCTATCAGATTTATGGAGAACAGAAGAATTCATGGCCAAAGAGGAGATAGAGACTATTATGAAATGCAAAATGGATAACTTTGATTACATTAAATTGAAAAGTTTTTGCATAAACAAAGCCAATTCAACCACGATTAGAAGGAAAGTAGAAATTTGGGAAATAATTTTTATAATCAGTCTCTCTGATAAGCGCCTCATTTCTAAAATATATAGAGAATTAAGTCACATTTATAAGAATAGAAGTCATTCTCCAATTGATAAATGGTCAAAGGATATGAACAGGCAGTTCTTAGATGAAGAAATTAAAGCCATCTATAGTCATATGAAAAAAATGCTCTAAATCACTATTGATTAGAGAAATGCAAATCAAAACAACTCTGAGGTACCACATCACACCTATCAGATTGTCCAACATGACAAAACAGGAAAATGACAAATTTTGGAGAAGATGTGAGAAAATTGGAACACTAATGCATGGTTGGTGTTGTGAAATGATGGGAGATCAATTTGGAGCTATGCCCAAAAGGCTATAAAAATGTGCATACCCTTTGACCTAGTAATAGCACTTCTAGGGCTATATACCAAAGAGATCATACAAATGGGTAAAGGACCCACATGTGCAAAAATATTTATGGCAGCTCTTTTTGTGGTGGCAAAGAATTGGAAATTGAGAGGATGCCCATCAACTGGGGAATGAATGGACAACTTGTGGTATATGAATGGAATGGAATGGAATGGAAAAAGGAGGGAGAGAAAAATTTAAAACTCAAAAGCTTATGGAAGTGATTATTGATAAACCAAAGCAAATTAATTTAAAAAAATAAAATTGGTGACTAAAATTAAAAAAAGACTTTAGTGAAGTAAATGTCTTAACTGTTAGCCATAAATAAATATGTATCCATTAACTAGTATACAAAGCATTCCCTAGTGCTTGTGTTTATTTAACACAATGATTAATATTTAATGTATTGTTCTGAATTTATGTTATTCAGTTATTTAACATAGTGTGTTCAATCTCCAACTAGAGGGTAAGTAACTGAAGGCAGGAGTCCTAGAATCTGACAGTAGCAAGGGACCTCAGAGATTTTTCAGTCCAATGCATGCCCAAATCATAAATCTCATCTACAAGGTTCACAGAAGTCAAGTCTTCACTTTAAGATGTCCAGGGACAGGGAACTGTTTTCTTTTGTTTTTCTACTCACCTTATCCATTTCCAAATGGTTCTACTTATTTTGAAGTAGCTCCTTATATTGAACAACCTTAGAATTAACTGTATTCCACCCATTGATTCTAGTTCTGCCCTCTGGACTTCGTAGAACAAGTTCAATCCCTTTTCTTCTTATCTATTTATTTAATATCCCCCTACCCTGAACCTAATGCATTCCCATTCATTGATAAGTCTATGAAGTAAAGATCATGAAATAAAATTCATTGCTTAACACTTATTTGCCAGTATTCCGTTTTCTCTTTATGTTGTTGATGGTGATAATATGGATAGTAATAATCCCAGTTTTCAGGTTTTTAGAGTGGGGATTTTGTTTTTCTTCCTGAGATCAATTCTCACAGATTTTGTGCCATCAAGATGTTGATATGCCTCTACTTATGCTATAAGTGAAATACCCAGACATATCATTCATACCATTGTAGAACTGATAATGACCTGAATAGGGATAATCAACAGAAAGTTGAGCAATACAAAACCAAAATTGTGCTTTGATGATTGGGACAAGTCTGCCTGTGCTTTTTTCATTTCTACTTGGCATCAACTTTTCCAAGTCATCAACCTATTTGATCGGCTAATCATTTATCTGTAAAATGAGACTGATTAGACTAGATGACCTTCAAGAGAACCTTCTGGTTCTTAATCTATAATCTTATATTCTAAATTGTTTTATTATTATTTTTGAATATGTCTCATTCTCTTGCTAGACTATAAATATATTGAAGGTTATATTGAGTTATTTTTCATTTTCATAGCCCCAAAACCTAGCATAGTGTACTAAATATGATGGTTGCTTAAAAAATGTTCAAACTGAATTGAATTTGGGATATCCTTTGGCAAATTGTATTTTATTTTGAACATATTCACTACAATATTTATCAAACTACAATCCTACCACTTTGACTCTCTTGATTGCTTTCCAAACAATAATCATTTCTGTTACTACATAAATCTCCTAAATAATTTTCCAGAAATTAAGTACCTTCTTTCTTTTATGATCAAACAATCCTCCTACAAACTCCAGATTCTGCCATTCCCCACACTGCTGATAAAATCTATTCTTTTAAAGGACTTTTGTGACTTGAGATTTCTCCTCAAGGATGATAACTGAGAAAAATGTTGACAATAATATTAGGTTTCTTGCAAGGAAACTTGAGATTGATTGCTGATTCATTTCTTCTTTTACTTTACAATTCATCAGAGATTTTGTGATAACATGGTTTGTAGGTAACTGGAAACTGTGTGTCTATCTTGTGAAATGTAGGATAAGCATCAAACAGCTTTATTTTGCACTTTTCTGAATGAGTGAAGGGAAAGCCTTGGTTCCTTTTCATTCTTCCAGAGACTAGTGTGTCCTCTTATAGAGTTCTTAGCTTCACACAAAATAAATGTTATTTATGTTGTCTATTGGGATTGGGTGGTGGAAAAATCTTGAAGCCTTCATATGGTCATCTGTGCCACAGTATCAATTATTAGTCTTTCTGGTCCAGATATTCAATTCCTATTAGTTCACTCCAAGTTAATTTAAGCACTGGACTTCATTTCAGCACACCTGTATTCAAATCTCAGCTCTATTTTTTACTCCCCGTGTGACCTTGGAGAAGTTATTTTAACTTCTCTGAGTCTCGGTTTCTTTATCTGTTAAATGAAAGTGTTGGACTAGATTTTATGGCCTCTGAAGTTCCTTCCAACTCCAGATCTATGTCATCCTGTGATCTCTCAGGTCCCCTGAAGTTGTAAATCCTATTAATTGATTCACATTAAGGGAACTCAGGCTGACATAAACAAGAACGCCAATTTGCCACTTAGTAATGAGGATAGGACAACCAAAAGTAGTCTGTTCATTAAAAAGCATTGGATTTAAAATCGAAAGGTTTGGTTTCAAGTTAAAATTCTAATACTTAATACCTGTGAAGTTCTGGGTAAATTATTTAGCTTCTTTGGGACTTGTTTACTTCATCTATAAAATATAAATAATGGTATTTGCAAATGGATGGAAGCATCACAATGACCTTAGAGTCAGGAAGTCCTTCATTCAAGGCCTGCCTCTTATGCATACCATCTATGGAACCCAGAGCAAGCTTCTTAGCTTCTCAGTGCCCCTAGGTAATTCTCTAAAACAATATATTGCAGATGAGCTATAGATCTGCACTGGTAGAAGGATTTTCCTCATAAAGAGTTCCTTAAACCAATTAAATCAGAGGTTGATGTTTGTCCTTCATTCTCAAAGAGGACCATGACATCAAGAATGTGATTCCATGACTAGCAAGTGAATTGAATTTAAGTGAGACAGGGTTGTGCAAAGTCTCCAGCCTCACTCTCTTCTCCAGAGTCATCTGGGTCCAGTGACAAGATATAGATGAGGATGACTGGAATTGACCCATATGCAGTGGGAGACCTTGGCCTTTTAAGTTAAGGTCTTTCCCAGGTTTCAGTTTGACTGAGGCAACGTCCATTCAGTGATTAAGGCTAGGTAAGAAGTGAGGCAAAGAATGATCTCTTTTACCTAGTCAAAAAAAAAAGAATCAGTCTGGGAGGAGAATACCCTCTGGGTTTCTGGTCAAAACAGAAACATTCACTGTGAGCCATCAGGGCCCAAACAATGACCAAAAGAGGCTTGGGCTGGAACCTATTGTTGGTCAATTAGTTGAGAGGCAGAGTGATTTGGGTTTAAGACAAGGTACTTAAGAAAGATCAAAATTTACATTCCTTTGGGCAGAGTACCTGGTAAGAATATAATACCCTGTGTGGACTGAGGGAAAGGAAGGAGGGAAAGTAATCATCTGAGGTTGATTTTGAACTCAGATCTTCCTGACTCCAGGCTTGGCACTCTATCCACACCAAAATTATATTATCTTCTCTTAGTTGTATGATATTGCCAAAGATAACCCTTTTGCTCTTCCCTAACTGGCCTCCTTTCTCACTTTCCATAGCAGTTATTATTATTTGATTCTTTCCTCAAGTCTTCCATGGAGTAGTTAGGTAACACAGTGGATAGAGCACTGTACTTGGAATCAGAATGGATCATCTTCATCAGTTCAAATTTAGCCTCAGACACTCACTAACTATGTCACCCTGGGTAAGTCACTTAATTCTGTTTGCCTCAGTTTCCTCACCTACAAAATGAACTGGAGAAGGCAATGGCAAACCCCTCTACTGTCATTACAAAGAAAACCCCAAATGGGGTCATGAACAGTCAGACATGACTGAAACAATTGAACAAGTCTCCTATACCACTCCTATCCCCTCTCTATAGCAAAGATTTTCTTCTCATGCTTCATTGAGAAAATAGAAGTAATTCATTTTAGGCTCTCTTTTCTCTCCTACTTTATATCATCTCAAACCCATTATCACTAGTCGCCCACTGTTTCATTTTCATTCTTATCTCTGAAGTAGCCCTTCTCCTTGCCAATGCCAATAATTTGACTTGTCTCTTTGACCCTATACACTCCTGTCTCCCATCATCTTGTCCTAGCATTCATTTATTCATTCATTCTTTAATTATATATTTCTTCTTTGCTGACTCCTCTTCTAATTACACCCATGCCTAGATCTTCCCCATCCTGAAAAAACAAAACAAAACAAAACAACAACAACAACAACAACAAACAAAAACCTGTACCTGACATTATCATTGCCTCATGCTATTGGTCAATTCCTCTCCTTACTTTTTTTAGATTTTATTTTTAATTTATGGAATGAAACAAATATTTCCACAATATAATACAATAAATCAGATGATAATACATGAAACTGCAAATCTACTATGAACAACTTGCTATTCTTTTGTTCTAGTCTCCTTACTTTTAAAAACAAATTCCTTTTAAAAATGCCTACACTCACTACTCCCACTTTCTTTTCTATTTTTTCTTTTCCTTTCTTTTCTTCTCTTTCTTCTTTCCATATTTCTTTGCTTCTTTTTGTTCCTTCCTTTGTTTCCTTTTCTTTTACTTTCTTTTTTTCCTTCACTGTTTCTGAATTGGGTTTCCTTCTCTTATCTAGGCTGGAAGTACAAAAGCCTTTCACAAACAACCTGCTCAGTTTTTTTCTACCCTGGACTGGTTCACCCCTACTTAGGCAACCTGGTGATTTTGCACAGCTAGGGGCTTACTATATTGGTGCTACACTGTGCAGGTCCCCAAATGACTTTAGCCGTACTGAAGCTCAGTGCTCTATCCACTGTGTTACCTAACTACTCCATGGAAGACTTGAGGAAATAATCAAATAATAATAACTGCTATGGAAAGTGAGAAAGGAGGCCAGTTAGGGAAGAGCAAAAGGGTTATCTTTGGCAATATTATACAGCTAAGAGAAGATAATATAAATTTGGTGTGGCTAGATGGCGCCATGGATAGAGTGACAGGCCTGGAGTCAGGAAGATCTGAATTCAAAATCAACCTCAAATAATTACTTTCCCTCCTTCCTCTCCCTTGGCCCCTCCCATCCACCAGTTTAAGTCTTCCCAGAAGCAAGGAATACAGATATATGGATTGTCTTCACTTTCACTCCTCTTACTTATTTCTTAGTTCCTTTCAGTTGGAATTACAACATTAACCCTCAACTGCAATTGTTGTCTTCAAAGTTATCAATGATTTCAACTGAGAAATGAATTTTTTTCTCAATCCTCTTCCCTCTTGATCTCTCTATTGCATTTGATAGTATTGACTACCGTCTATTCCTCTATGTTCACTCCATTCTGACCAATCCTTATCAAATTTCCTTTGCAGACCAACTTTTATCTACTATTTCCTAATTAGTATATACTAAAGCTTGGTTGTGACCTTTCTTCTTTTCTTTCTCTCTATCTTCTCACCTCCTCAAATGAGATAATATTTGTCAAACGTTTAGACAATGATTGTTAACACATAGTAGGTGCTATATAAATGCTTATTCCCTTCCTTCTCTTTTGGTTATCCCATTAGCTCCCATAGGTTCAGTTATCATCTTGATACAGATGACTCACAGATGTATGTATCCAACTTTACTCTTTCCTGAGCTCTAGTCCCACATCAACCATCTATTTGACCTTTTCCACTGAATATTCTATAGGCATACCAAACCTGTTACAGTCAAAAAAATTCATTCTGTTTCCCCCAAAACTCATCTATCTTTCTAATTTCCTTGTTTCTGTCAAAAGCACCATCATCCTTCCACTCACCCAAGCTTCCAAACTTGGGGTCATCCTCAACTCTTCATTCTCCTTCACCCTGAATGTTTATTTTAGTTACCATTTTAAAAAAAATTCTACCTTCACATTACCTCTTGCATGTACTCCTCAAGTCTCTTTCTTCTTCAATTTATCCTTCACATAGTTGCCAATGTGAATTGCTAGAGTATATTTATGACTAGGTCAATCCTCTATTCAAAAGCTCCAAAGGTTCCCTATAAATTCTGGTATAAAATACCATCACCTCTGTTTGGCATTCATAGCCCTTTGCATTCCTGCTTTAGCCAACCTTCCCAGGTTCCTATTTCATAGTACTCCCCTTCATACAAACAGCCAAACTGTCCAACCTGATGTTTTGGTACTCAACAATCACTAGACCTTTGAATGAACTGCCCTCCCAATATGATGGGAATACATGCCTTCCTCACTTCTTCGTCTTACAATCTCTATCTCCCTTCAAAGGTAAGCTGCCTTTCCCCAGAGGTCTTTCTTGACCACTTCCCACCCATTACTAGTGCCCTATAAAGTTATTTCATTTTACTTATAAGTTTATATGATACTGTTGCCCAGCTAGTATAGACTTTTCTTGAGGGCTGTGACTGTTTCATTTTTTATAGTTATCATTCTATTCCCAACACCTATAATACCAGCCTGACAATAGGAGATATTTAGTGAATGATTAATTGATTGAGGTATATGTAAACGTTAATTGTGGTTGCTACATAATTGAGATTATCAGCAGTCTTATTTGATAAATATGAAATCAAAGAGAAAGGATATGGGTGGTTTAAGAGGCTACCCATATGAAAGGCAGCTTGATTTAGTGGATATAAAGTTGGAAGGCACAGTTTTGTTCTTCAAATTGTATCTCCAGTGTCTAGCATAGTAGTTGACACACAGAAATGAATGTTTTTTCTTTTTTCATTCATTCATTTCAATCATATCTCTACTCAATTTAATGTAATGCTAGTGAAAGAGATTTTCATATGATACAAACTTCTGGATAACCACCAAAGAATTTCTCCTCTGTAGTTTGTTGCTCCAACCTAGAATATCTGGGAAATGTATTATATAATATTTTTCCAATGTATTGTCATCTGCTTCCCTTGCAAGCAGAGTGCTTCTAAGTTAAACTAGAAAGTTTATTCACAAAGAATATATAAAATATGTAACATTCTACACCCACAATATCCCACCACTCTACAAAAGGAAGTAACTTTTTTTTTAATCAGCTGTTCTTCAGTACCAAAGTTGGTCATTTCACTCTTTTTTTGGACCTTTTTTCAGGAGAAAAAAAAAGGCTCTTTGTTATACGGAAAGCCTTTCAGCATTTTACCATTGTGCCCTCCCTAAGACAGAGTTGAAATTTTCCCTTTCAAAATTCATTCTCTTGAACTCCGTGGATCCTCTGCCTCAGAGGTTCCCAAAGTGGGCAATATTGCCCCCTAGGAGGGTGGTGGACTGATGGAGGGGGTAGTAACCTCAGGTGCAACTTGGTGGGGGGAGGGGGGTGGGGGGTGGCTAATTGAATAAAAATAAGGAGCCTATGGAAGCATAAGGAAAGAAAAGCAGAGAAGAAATTTTTGAAAAAAACATTTATACGTTTCATCTGTAGTATAACAGAGTTAAAGTTGTAGTGATTACATTATTTTCCAAATAAACACACAGCTCTAGAAGAAATAATTGGAAAGGAAATTATCTTGTGTCAAAAGGTATAAAATCTTGCCCAAGCAATAAATGCTCCAAAAATTGGAATGAACCAAATAGAAGATAATGATTCCCTGAAACAACAGGAAATACTACAACAAAGTCATAAGACTAGGGGAAAACAAAAACAGAAGATACAAGGTATCTCATAGCAAAACTAACTGACCTTGAGAACATTAAAGAGAAAACAATTAAGAATTACCAGTCTACCTGAATGCCATGATCAAACAAAATAAAATAAAAACAGAATCAGGAGAAAAATGTATATGACAACAACAATATGGTTAAGACAAATAATTTTGAAAGAATTAGAGAAACTGTGATCAATGGAATGACCAGCCCTGATTACAGAGGACTAATGATGAAACACATATGCTGCCAACTTCCTGATAGAGGGCCAAAGAATTAAGTGAGAGACAGAGAGAGAGAGACAGAGACAAAGAGATGCCTGATAAGGCTATTTCTTTTGCTTGGTTATATTTGATAATTGAAAAATATATATATTCCAAAATTAAAAGATAAAAAAGTAGGAGAAGAAATTACACACTAGGATTTGTGATAGCAAGCTTCAGAAAGTAATCCAGAACAAAGTTTTGTGTGTGTATAGTCCTACTGATGGAACCTTACACATTCAGAAAATTCATGGGTGTGCTAAAAAATAGAAGAGGAAAAGGAACGTGAAGAGAAAGAGAGAGAAGGGAAACAGAGAGCAAAGGAAAGAGAGACAACAGATTCAAGGAGGAACCACACATTCGTAATAATCAGTCTTTTCCAATCTGTTAAAATATCATTTTTGGCAATGTTGTTTAGTGACCTAGGCACCTAATGCTTACCACTTCTTTTCTTGAAGAAAGTGTTCATGATAAAATGACATAGGTCTTTTGTGTAATCTGTTAAGTCTCTGGGCTTTCACATTCCTTCTTCTTGAACCATTTTTATATAATTATTTTCTGGGACAGAAAACAGAAAATCTATAAGGGAGACATTGAAGAAGTCTAGAGGTTTGGGGTGCTCCTAGATGCAGAGGCACCCCAAGATCATGGCACCAGATCTGCCTGAATGAATTCAACCCAAATCTTCTTCCAGCCAGAAAAATAGTTTATTAAAGATAAAGCATATAGGCCAGACTTCCAAGGAACCCAAACATCAGTGACGCCCATAAGGACGAGCGGGTATGAAAGTCTCAGCCTTCTGGGCATGAGAAAAGCTCAGTTTATAAATGGGGGAGGCCAGGTAGATCTTAAGCCAGATGACACCCATAAGGACAAGCAGGCATGAGAGTCTTAGCCTTTGGGCATGAGAAATTCCCAACATTTTAATAGAGACAAGATGGACCTAATATACAGAAAAGACTGTGGGTGGGATCTAGGAGTGGCCAAGTAGTTTGGTGGATGGGAGGAAGGGCCTAAGGAAGTCTGGATGGGAGTGGCTAGTAAGCTGGGGTGAACAGAACTCCTGGGTGCCTAGGTGGGAAATGGCCAGGGGCCATAGGAAGGTAAAACAATGGAAGGGAGATTGGGTGTAGCCACAATGAAAGGCCAGTTGATGGGACTATAGAGTAACTTTGGGTGGCCCAAGAAAGGGGGGGTTGGTTGGGAAAAGGGTTTAGGTGAGAATTCCATTTGGAAGGTCTGAGAGATTTGAATAAACAATGAAAGTAGATAATGAAGGGAACTGAAAGGTAGAAGTTTGCTTTCAAAGGGAGATAAAGAGAGTAGATAAGGAACCTAAAAGTTTTACAAGAAATCTAAAAGTTTTAAGGGTTTTCTGGGACTGGTAGACAAACTTCTTTTTAGGGTTAGGGGCAAAGGTGCATTTGAATAAGATTAAAAGGTAAGGCTAAGGCTTTCAAAGAGAGACAAAAGAATCTAAAAGTTTTAAGAATCTTCTGGGGTCTGTAAACAAAGCAGCCAAATTCCTTTTGGCAAAAAGGAGCAAAGGTCTTCAGAAACTTCTGAAGCTTCTGAAACTGAATGAATAGAGATAGTTTGTCACCTGATCTTCAAAAAACAAGTAACAGACATTTGCCAGTCAACTCAATCAAGAAGAATCAGCAGCCATATTATTAGTAATTTGGAAGATAAAGATTATAGTATGGTTATTATTACCTTTTTAAAGCCACAGTTTCTTTATTTTCATAAACTTTAAATGAGTTGTTACTTCTCAGTCAAACAGCCTAAGTTACAGACCATAAAAGTTCATCCATAATCAGATACAATTTTATTAAGAAAATTAGATTTCAGTCATAAGAGCTTGGCCTCTTACCCACTCTTTCTATATATATGTGTACTGTGATTGTCATGTTTTATTTAGGTAACTGACATTTTGGCCAGCAAATTCAATGTTTTCTGTCATTCATGAAAGTTTATGTAATTTACCCTCAACTCTCAAGTTTATTGAACCTTGGATAGCTGACTCATACATAATCAATATAAGAGAAAAGGGGAAAAGGAAAGAAAATCAAAAGCTCAAGTGCTTTAGCAAGACTTCTTTCTCCACCTTGCCTGTCACCTTAACTTCTCCCAAACTTTTTGAACTTCCTTTAATGGGTTAGTTTCCTCCATTACCATAATAGAAGGTTACCTCCTTGAGGGCAGGCTCTGTCTTTCTTTTGCTTATATTTGTGTCCCCAGTGCTTACCATAGTACCTGACACACAATAAGCACTTAACAAATGACACGACTTAGTTTGGCAAAATAACAGATAGAATTTCTGCACTAAGCTCAGGGATCCATCCATCCCAGTACTTATCCTGGAGTGGCACCGAAGACAATTTTCCCCAATGACTGTTAATTTCAAAAAGTTAGTTGCCCACCATCCAAAAGTTCCCCTTAGTTATGAATCTGTCATTCATGAACTAATCTACGGAGGCTCAATGGAACACATGAGTTATAATTTCAGTTATGCAACTTCTTAGACATGTGACCTCAGTTCAGTTTCATGATCTAAAACTGGAATGGTGACTGTCTTACCTGTAAGATGTTCTGTTGCCTTTTATAACATGACCCCCTCTTGTCTTTTTTAGAATTCTGACAGTTTACTCCCTTCTAGGTACTATAAAAGCCCATATACTGGCTTTCTTGCTATACCTTGTCCAAAATATTCCATTTCCAAATCTATGCTTTTTCATAGACTATCTCTAATGCCTGGAATGTACTCCTTCCTCATATCTATCTCCTAGCTTCCCTAGTTTCCTTAAAGTCTTGGCTAAAACCTACCTTCCACAAGAAATCTTTCTATATTACCCTTACTGTTCATTCCTCTCTTCTGAGATTATTTCCAACTTATCCTGAACATAATATATTTGTTTATCCATTGTCTCTTCCTTTAGAATGGGAGGTGTGAAAGGCAGTTGTATTAAAAAAATATATTGTATCCACAGAACTTCACACAGTCCCTGGCATATAATAGGCAGTTAATAAATGCTAGTTGACATAACTTGTCGATTTGTGGGGCTCAAATGAGGAAAAAAAAGTTCAAAAACACTTTGTAAGCCGTGAAATACTATAAAAGTGTAAGATATTATTATGCAAATCCTATAGAAATATATTTATACTTTGCACTTGAAGTACCAAGCCCTCCAAGTTTGCTAAGTAGTATAAAGTGTTATTTCTTTTTATTTTTCTTTACATATAAAGTATTTATTATAAATTTGATAGTCATCAGCAAACATGAACATTACCATATACATATAATGACATAAAGAGGGCTGGATATGAAATTGTGAATTAACCAATGTACAGCTTGATTGTTGGTTTTTTTTTAACTGCACATTGAATTTAACAGGGTAATATCAGCATTGCCCTTCTTATCTTTATTTTTTGACAGTTTCATTAGCAATCTTTATTTTTAATATCATTATCAGTACTCCCTCTACTTCCCCCTGCAACCCCAATTTTTTTTGTAAATAAAAGGCCTGCAGACTCAAATAATTCCCCTTTGTTAGAGACCCAAGGTTATGGAATGTTGTTTTGTTAAAAAAATAATAATAATTTCACTAAATGTGACTCTTGTGGAATGGCCATGTAAGCCATTCCTCAATTTTAAGGCAGTACCATGCTTACACTCATATCACAATCTATCCGTCAATTCAACTCATCAAACATTTCTTAAATTCTTATCCAACTCTTTGCTCAGAGTGTGCTTCATGCTGGAAATATACTCTTTCATCTCTTGGAAACCCTAGTTGTTTCCAAAACTCATCTCTAAATCTTCCTTCTATATGGAGCCTTTAATTTACTTCAAACATACACACATATATGTATACATATACACATGCATGCATATATGTGTGAGTGTGTGTAAAGATTGTTTCCTCTGGCAGAAGACAAACCCTTTGATGTCAGGGATTATTTCAGTCTTGCCTTTGCATTTCCATGCCTAGTACATTTAATATACGCTTGTTGATTGATTGATTAATTGATTGACTGCAAAGTACTGGGTTAGGCTCTGTGGATACAAGACCTAGATTCACAACCTGAGTGATCCTTTCCTTTCTGTTCTCTTTTATTCTCCCTATCTAATCAGTTGTCAAATCTCTTCAATTGGTTATTATTATTCTTCCTGTTTGAAGACGGTCAAAACGATATTGCTATGTCAGGGTCAATGTGTGCAACTGTGGCTGATCAGACCAATCTGAACTCAGAAGGCTTTACCACAGGTTGGGCACAAATAGTTCACATGAACATTTGAAGTGAAGATGTCTCTCAATTTTTGCATCTGACATTTCTTTTGGACTACTGCGATTCTGCTTTGTTCATAAAGCACAGTGCCTTCTTTGATGCTGGCACACTGTATTAGATGGTCCTGTGCCAGTATCTCTCATGTCTCACAATTAATTCCAAAGTTCTTCAGAAAGACCTTGAGAGTGTCTTCTGACCTCCATGAAAGTGCTTGCCTTCTGTGAGTTCTGTAAAGTAGTCTTTTAGGCAAAGGTTTGAGCAATATGGCTAGCCCATTGGAGTTGCTCTCTCTGCAGTAGAGTTTGAATGTTTTGCAGTTCAGCTCGAGAAAGGACCTCAGTGTCTGATAACTTAATCTTGCCAGGTGATCTTCAGAATCTTCCTAAGACAATTCAAACGGAAGCAATTCAGTTTCCTGGCATGGCACTGGTAGTCTGTCCAGGTTTCAGAAGCATATAACAATGAAGTCAGCACAATGGTTCTGTAAACCTTCAGTCTAGTAGGCAGCCTAATACTTTTTGCCTCTCACACTTTCCTTCAGAGACTTTCAGGCACTGAGTTAGCTTGGTTTTTTTGGGTTTTTTTGTTTTTTTGTTTTTTTTACTGGCTAGCTCTTCAGTACTACCCCAATAAATCTCTTGCATCTATTTCTTTTTTTCCACCCACAAAACCACAATGCTCTTAACTGCCCCCTACTTTCAGTCTCCTCTAATCTCCCCTACAAACTGCTCTAAATGTAAGTACCTAAAATATATATCTGATCATGCCACTTTCCTGTTGTTTTAACTTCATTGATGAGTTCTCACATGTGAGCTTTCAGCTTACCTGACTTAGAACCCAGCTACTGCATTACTTCTGGAGATTTCCAAATCACAAGATACACATTCTCATCCACCCCTTTATGTGTTGTTTTCCTCCATTAGATTGTAAAATCCTTCAGGTAAGGAACTGTATTGTTTACTTTTATTTGTCTCCCACAGTGCCTGGCACATAGAAAGTGCTTAATATTTTTAATAAATTCATTTACTCATTAAAAACTCTCCATAATCCTGCTTCCATCTAGCAATCCAATCCAATTCTGCTTTACTTCCCACCAAATAGTCATCGTTTCAGACAAATAGGCCTACTAGTTAAGTGTTCCTTAAATATAACATTCCATCTCTTTTTCCACATACATTTTTTACAATGCTTTCTTAATGTCTAAAATGAATTTCCTTTTCCACTCCAAGTCTTAAAACCCAGAGCACAGCTCAGATATCTCTGTTGGAGATCTTTTCTGATCTCCCCAGTTGCTAAGCCCATCTCTTGAAATTACTTTGTTTTTATTATCTCTGAAATTAGTTTGTATTTATTTTTTACTGTCCATGTGATGTATTGCTATCCCTCTAGAATGTAAGCTCTTTGACAACTGGAAATGTTTTATTTTTGTCTTTGTATCCCCAACACATAAGAGACCCTTAATTTTTTTTCTGTTGAATTGAAATACAAAAATGAAACAGTCCTGGTAAATGAGTTCACATTCTACTACAGGTTCCATCATAGAGAAAGAAAACACTAATAATTTTGGAGATCCACAAAGACTTCGCATGGGGACTGTGATTTTGAACCACTCCCATTTTGTGCTAATAGCACAGCATAGTTGTCAAGTCAACATTTAGTTAACAAGCATTTATTATGAACCTGCTATGTACCAGGTACTGTCCTAAGCCTTGGGGAATACAAAAAAAGAAAAAAAAGTCACTGCCTTCAAGGAGCTCCCAGCCTAATGGCAGTGACAATATGTAAACAACTATGAACAAACAAAACATTTACAAAATAAGAAGGAGAAGATCAATTGAGAAAATGCATTAGCATTAAGGGGAATTGGGAAAGGCTTCTTATAGAGGGTGGAATTTTAGCTGGACCTGAAGGAAGCCAGTAAAGTCAGGAAGAGGAGATGAGGAGAGAAAGAATTCCAACATGTGGTACAGCCAGTGAAAATATGCAATTAGGAAATAGAATGTCTTGTGAGAGAAACAGAAAGAAGCCCGTGTTACTGGATCACAGAGTACATGGGAGGTGTGTAAGATAGGAAAGGTAGGAAGAAAAGCCTTCTGAAGAACTTTGAATGCCAAACAGACTTTTTTTTATATTTGATCACAGAGGTGATAGAGAGCCATTGGAGTGGGGGAGGGTCACATGGTCAGAGGTTGATATGGTCAGACCTATGTTCTAGGGATATCATTTTGACAGCTAGAATGATGCTGTGCTATGGTGGGGAGAGACTTGAGGAAAAACAACCAGAAGACTATTGCAATACTCTAGGTGGGAGGTGATGAGGGAAGGCCTGCACCAGGTTGGTAGCAGCGTCAGAGGAGAGAAATTATAAAAGAGATATTAAGAAGATAGAATCAATAGAATTTGGCAACAAATTGTTGTGAATTGTGGATATTGATTATTTAAATTGGCAGGAAAAAAGGGTCCCTGGTTGGTGAATCCTCCAGACATATTGTCAAAGTCCTAAGATTCTTCTCTCCTCCTCCCCCATTTCCTCATTCTCTTATTTCTGGGGTTCATAAGAGCAGTCAGAAAACTTCAACAGGGGTCAAGGGCTGTACAATATGAAAGGAGGTGTGAGGAAGAACAAACAAGGTGGGACAAGTGAGGTGCCATTTCAAAACTGAAGCATTATTGAAATCTCTTGCCTTTCAAGGGAACATTTCTTTTATATTGGTTTTAATGGCTCATAAATGTAATTGCAATCTCAAAAGGAGCTGAATTGTTGGTGGATGCAAAAGAGAATGGGTAGCTTATAATTTATAAAGTTTTAAATAGATATGTAGAGGGCAAAATTTCAAAGAACACACATCAGAATATCTTTGTGAATTATTACATTGACCCCCAAAAAAATCATTATCCTGTGGCCAATCTACTAATGAGCTTCTCTGAAATGTTGGATTGGTCTTCAGACGACAAATAAAAACAATAACCAGACATATACTGAAAGCTTTTGCAGCTTGGCAAAACTCTTCAGAGCACCATTCCATTAACTTTGAGAGCCTCACTTCTCCTTTATGTGGGGGTAAATGGGCAGAACTTTGATAGATATCCTTTATAAATATGACTGCTATCAGTCAACATACTTTCTCCATAAAGCTTTATACATTTCAATTTATTCAACATTCACCCTTTTCCCTCAAAGAATTGTGTGACCTCCCCCCTATCTGCTGACCTTGTTTTTTTGTGGGCAGAAATGAAAATTGATTTGTAAGCTGGATGTTTGGGCTCAAATTGACTTCTTTAGAAAAGCAAAGTTTAGCACAAAATCTTCTCCCTTAAACTTCACTCAGCTCCTCTTCAAACTTAGGTACAATCAGTTTGTATTGAAGTCAATTGCTCCATAGTTTCAAAAAGAACATGAAATTATTGAAGATTCTATAATCAAATAATACTCCATCATGTAAGTGATAAATTTTAGCTCAAAGATAAATTGTAATTAATAACAATAAAAGTATCATTTGGAAAACCCCAGACAAATGAATAAAACCGTAAACCCTAACAGAGATTTTTAAGCTGGGCTCAGCAAACTTGTTGTTTTGTTTTGGTTTTTTAAAATATTTTGTTCTGTATAATTGCTTTCCTTTGTCATCTTATGTGTTTTACTTTATGTATTTAAAAACATTATTATGTGAAGAGTTAGGCTTCACCAGATTGTCAAAAGGCTCTCTCTCTCTCTCTCTCTCTCTCACACACACACACATACGGATAAGAACCCCTGCTACGGGGTGAATGTCTCACTAAGACTGCTCTGCATGAGGCTTTCAATGATTGCAGAATTCAGAGTGGAAAAATGTCTAAGGCACCCATATTAATGAACTAAAACCAAATTTTAGGAGCACAAAATAATCATGACAACTGCTAATGGAATTCAATGGCCTACACGTTTTAAAAATAAGTGCATTCAAGTCAGAGGGGCAGCAGTGCTTAAAATTGAGCATAGAATCCACTCATACACTGATCTTTTAGTTTGTAACCCAGAAATGAGTCTTCTTATAGCCAAATTTACACTGGATAAGCATCAATCTGCTCAAGACGAGAAAGCAGTATTAACAGCTTAACATCAGTATTTAAAAGGTTATGATGATTAAAATATATGAGCTAATGTGATAATTACTGGGGTGTGCTTTATGCTATAATTGTCTCATGGCTTAGTGAAACTGGCTATCTGTGGATGATTTCATGCATTAGCACAAGAGGTTAGTGGTGTAAATGCTACAGAAGCAAACAATCAATAATTTAAAAATATTTATTTGGCCCCTACTGTGTGCCAACCTCTGTGATAGGCAATAGAATTACTAATATAAATTCTCTCCCTACTCTCAAGAAGAGAAGCATAGTTGTGAACCAGAGGCATATCCAAAAACAAGGCCAGAATCGTAAAAGACTAAATTAAATAATTGACCCTCTTACTTTAAAACTTACAATAAAGCATTAATCATTGGCTGGACTACCATTATCAGTAGAAAGAAAAACAAATAAGATTATTTCCTTATTTTATGCAAGAACTAACCTATTTCCTAGTAATTGCTTTGCCTTACCAAAAAGAAAGGAGGAAGAAGGGAAGGAAGGAAGGAAGGAAAGGAAGACAAAGGAAGAGAAGGAAATTGGTTGTATCTAAAAATCAGTTGCACCTACCTGACTCAAGCCCTAGGTACAATTTGCTATTGTTTGATAGGATGATCCAAGCATAATATTCTCTCCTGAAAGATATTATTTATAGATTTGTAATTAGTCCTCACCACACTTTTAATGTAATGAAGACTAGAACTTTATCATCTTACTTTAATTCCCAAAAACAATGAAGTATGTAGAAAGGAAAGTGACTGGCAAAAGCTTAGTCATAATATCCAAATAGAATCTCTCTATTTGTCCCAGTTACAAAGTGGGGCATACTTGGTGGAGTGAAAGAAATCTCCCACTGTCTCCAGCTCTTAGCTTTTTTTTTTCCCAGGATTCCTAAGGAAACCCACCTTGTAGTGCTCATGCCTGTATGAGTTCCTGGGCAGTCATGCCGTGAGGTGACAGGGATATTATTTAGTAAATTGTTGCAATATTACTTGTTTGCAGAGTCATAGGTAATATTCTCATATTCCTGGCTTCACTTATGATTTAATAAGAACAGGTCATATTCTGAAACTGTAAAACAGTAAGGATGTGGCTTGTCTCTGTCTCCTCATGCTCAATTATCCCACAACCTTGAAAGTGTTGGGAGAGAATTAAAACAAACACACAAAAAAACACAACACAAAAACTATGCTTTCTCCCATTTCCTTTTTGGATTTCTCCAGAAACACTATCAAAGTATCATATTTGGAAGGGATCTTGGAAGTCATTTAGGCCAACCCCTATACCAATGTGGAAACTGATGGTCAGAGACATCAAGTTACTTGCTTATGGTCACTCAGGTAGTAAGTAGCCAAGCCAGATTGTTCCAATGCCAAACATACACTTGCCTAAAAGACTATACTACAAAGAACTCACACAAAGCAAGCACTAGCACGGTGGTCAGAAAAAACAATACAAGTACACTCTCAAGTATCCATTCCAAATGTTTACATGGACTATTTGTGCCCCACCTGTGTTAGAGCACCCCGAGCTCATATTGGTCTGATCAGCCACAGTCAGACACATTGTAATTTGACTCTAACATAGTGATGTCATTTTGGTCCTCTTCCAGAAGAAATGACAACCAACCAGCCAAGCCAGGTAAAATGCTGTAAACTTTTATCACAAATATCTATCTCTACCTCCAAAGTCCCACTGTAATGTTCATCATACCACAGTGGTAGAAGCCCTGTATTTTCAAAAGACACACCATCAAGGCACAAATTTCCAGACATGATATGATAGAATGCATATCATGCTGAACTTGGTGTCAGGAAGACTTAGGTTCATATCCATTTGAGGCACGTAAAAGCTGTGTGACCATGGCAACCTCTTTTTCATCTTTTCCACTAGTAAAATGAGGATAATTAATACAAAGAAAATTATTGTGAGGACTAAATGACACAATGTATATGAAGCACTTGACAAGCTTTGAAGTGCTATATAAATGGCAACTGTTATTATAATAAACTGAAAAAAATTTGAAGTCTACGCCCAAAACAGAATGTGCCTATTTTCTGAGCACCAACCTGATTAAGTTCAAAGAGTCTCTTTTCAGCAAAAGGTGGGATTTGACACAGTGAATTTGGGAAGACACACTGACTTATGATACTGTCTGCTAAGATATGGAGGAATTGTGATCACAATTAGTTAGAATGACAAAACATAATGATGGAATCATGATCTTTAGATGTAACAATGTAAACCTTCATATATTCAACCTATTCAATGCAATTACAATGGCAAAAAAAAGTCACCTAAAGATATACTGGAAAAAAAATTGAATCCCCTTAGTAGGTTTCCCACTGCCTATGAACTAAATTCCAAAGCTCCTCAGCCTGGCACTCAAAGCTTTCTACAATCATCTTCCACCTAACTTCGCAGCCTTATTAAGCCATCATTCCCTTTTATTTCCTCTTATCTTTCATTCTACCTGGCAAACTCATCTTGCTTTACTCTACCTGAATACTATTATTTAAGGTGCCCACCAAGACATTTCTCCCATCTGTTGAAATCCTTCCAGTCCACAACTATTGTAATCTAATTTGTATTATGTTAGTTTTTATTTCTGTAACAACTATACCAGATTATGTGCATACACAGAGAGGCAGCAACAGAAAGAGAACAAAATTTATAGTGTTATACTTGGAGTCTTGGAGTCAAAGGACCTGATTTCCAGCCCGTTCTTTAACTTGCTTGCTTATTTGCCCTTGGTCAAGTCATCTAACATCTCTGGGCCTCAATTTCCTCACGTAGAAAATAAGGTACTTAAAATAGATGACTTCTCAGGTCCTTTCAACTCTAGATTTATTCCACTTTGTTTTCTTGTGCCTTGCACATGTAAGTACTTAACAAAATATTTGAAGAATTTTAAAACCAACTGATAATGGAACCAGAAATCATATATGTGAGCCTTATTTGGATGATAGTTGCTATGTTGCTTCCTCTCTGATATTCATTACAATTAAATCCATCAGCACGTGATCTTTGTACAGTTCTTCTAGCCTTTCTATTTGGGAAGTCGTATGCAAAACTCATATTTAAAAATAAAAGGAAACTTTTAACAGATTTTTTGAGCAAAAATCAAATTTCATGAAGTGATTATCAACTATTTTAAAATTTTCAATTATTCGCTTTAACACACAGTAAAGTGACTACATGTAGTCAATCAACATCTATGTACACGTTGCTGTTGATTAACATGTGGACATGAATACTTCTTTCATAGCATATTATTTATTGCTTCAACACTTCCACATTCGAAAACTCAAAAGAAAGATTTAAAACAATCCATGACAGGGCTATTGAATCTTTTAGCTTAACCTGCAGTTTTCCTTTCTTATATCTTGAATGTTCTCTTTTAGTCACCACAATACTAAAAACAAAAGTTTTTCCATGGCTTTTGCATGTCTAGTCTTCCTATCTTCTACCTCTTGCATTAAGCCATAAAATCACAATGTTGAAAGAGACTTTAGGAATCACCTAGTCCAGTGAGGCAACGAGGTGACACAATGAATAAAGCACTGGGATTAGAGTCAAGAAAACTCAAATTCAAAGGTAGCCTCAGACATTTAGTAGCTATATGAACCTGGTTAAGTCATTTAACCTCTATCTGATTCAGTTTCCTCAACTATAAAATGGAGATAATAACAATAGCACCTATCTCCTAAGATTGTCATAAGGATCAAAAAAATAGTATTTATGAAGTATTTAGCACAGCAGTTGTTGTTCCCTCATTTTTCAGTCATGTTTGACTCTTCTTAACCATATTAGAGGTTTTCTTGGCAAAGATACTGGAGAGGTTCACCATTTCCTTCTCCAGCTCATTTTACATATTGGGAAACTGAGGCAAATAGGCATAGCAGTAGGTGCTTGATAAATATTTGTTTCCTTCCTCCCAGTGGTTCTTAATTTGAGGTCTATGAACTTTTTTTTAATATTTTGATAATGTATTTCAATTTTATTGGATTCCTTTGTAGCCCTATCAATTTTTGTTTTATGTAAAACAATATTCTGAGAAGAGATTTACAGGCTTCATTAGACTGCCAAAGGGGTTGATGAAACCAAAAGTTACCTCTGAAGTCCAACCCCCTTCTTGATCATAGTATTTTTGCCCTGATAATCAAGCCAATCCCCCCCCTCCAAAAAAAATCCAAACTTGTATCATCTTGAATTTAGCTTTGGGGAGTAAAAAAAATATATGTTACTACTGTGAAAAATCTTTCCAAGATATTAATTGTAAAAACACCTAATTTTTTCTTTCTTATAGTTTCCTAGGGAATTGGTAGAGGCAGAATCTGCAGTTTTCAGTCCTACAGAGAAAGCATATTTGTATTGTTGGTGCAATTGCACAATGTTGTATTTGTGCTACAGCTTTAAGATTGATGTGAGTATGTTTAGAAAGAATGAGCCAAATATAGAGCTAAAGGCACCGAACAAGGAAAAGAGTTATTTAAATACCTCTCTTGTGATGTACTTGTTTCTATGTAATACTTGAGTTTCTCAAAATAGTAGTGACTTTTTTGAAATGGGTATGCTTGATGAGATCATAAGCTCCATTCCTTAATGAATAATAGTATACGTGTGTGTAAGGGGGAGAAAAATCATCATTATCTGGTAAATTATCTTCTGATAATGAATACATCCAGTCTTTACTGTAAGGATTCCCAGTCAGCAGATGGCCTGTCCATGCTCAAATCCTGTTTTAGTCTAGCACACTAGTAGAACTTAGGAGACATGCGTTACCCCACCACCCACACATGTATACACACACTACAATAATACCTACCAGGATTGTAACAATAAAGGAAGTTATGGTATACATGTGAGACAATTTGGGTCAAACTTGTATCCTGTGGATTTTGATCTAGGACCTAGTTGTAGGCCCTTTGGAAAAAAGAGAATAAACACAGTCTTTAGGATGTCACAAAGGGCTATTGAGACCCCAGGGGATGTTCTTGCCAACTGCTTTTTATGTCCTTGTCAACTGCTTTTTATGTCTTTGTCAGCACCTTTTGTCTATTTTATTGTCCTGAACTGTTTTTTAACTACCTTGGGAACTGCTTCTACCTAGCAGTCTTAGAATGAGTTCTTAGTGAAAGGACTGTTTGTTGGAAATCTTGGGCTCTGATCCATTGCACCAAATACAGGACCATGAACATGATAAGGCCTTTCCAGGATGGTGGGACAACCTGTGGTAAAGTCCAGAAACAGTAGAATGCCAATTTGGGGCAATAGTAAGTAGACCCTTATGGCTAGAAAGTAGGGCATGTGTAGTATAGTAATGTGAAATTGTTCTAGAAATATGTTATTGTTGTTCAGTCATTTCAGTTTTGTCTGATTATTTGTGACTCCATTTGGCATTTTTTTTGACAAAGATGCTGGAGTGGTTTACCATTGCTTTCTCCAGCTTATTTTACAGATAAGGAAACTGAAGCAAACAGTGTTAAGTGACTTGCCCAGGATCACATAGCTAGTAAATATCTGAGGCCAAATTTGAACTCAAGTCTTCCTGACTCCAGGCTGGGCACTCTTTTCACTGCACTATCTAGCAGCCCCATTCTAGAAATATGGGTTGAGCCATATTGAGAAGGGGATATAAATGGCAAATGGAAGAATTTTTATTTTATCCTAAAGGCAAAAAGGAGCTACTGAATTTTGTAAGTAGAGAAAGGGGAAAAAATAGGCAAGGAAACCAATTAACAGTCTGTTGTTACAATCCATGTGACAGGTCATAAGAGACTGAATTAGGATGGTCAAGGTAGAGAGCAGGAGAGAGATGTAAGAGGTTGTGGCAGTAAAACTGACAAGACTCAACAACTAAACGGATATGGTAAGTGAATGAAAATGGATTTGAGGTTCATTTCAAGGTTGTAAACTTATGTGACTAAAAAGATTATAATTCCCTTGACCTAGAACTACGGATGTTTATTGTTAGTGTCATTGTTTGAGGGGAAAGATCTTGAGTTCCATTTCGCACATATAGACTTTCAGTTGTCGATGAGATATTTGGGTGGAGATGTCTAATTGCCAATTAGTGATATGAGACTATAACTCAGGAGAAGCGTGAGAATTGGATATCAAGATTTAGAAGTCATCTGAAGAGAGATGATCATTGAAAATAAGGGAGTTGATGAAAAACTAAGAGAAAGAGAGTACAACAAGAAAAGAGAAGTTAATCTAAGACAAAGTCCCGGTATAGCCACATATAGAAGACAAATCATAGATAACAATACAACAAAGGAGACTGAGAAAAAGTAATCAGACAGGTAATAGGACAACTAGAAGAAAGATATTGCTTGAAACCCCAATGAAAAGAGAGTGAGTATCCAGGAGTAGATAGCAGTCAAAAGTGTCAGTTGCTGCAGAAAAATCAAAAAGAACTTCAGCTGAAAATAATAGATTTTTTTAGCTAAGAGGTCACTGGCATCCTTGGAGAGAGAAGTTTAAGTGGAGTAGTGATATGATAAACTAGACTGCTAGGAGCTGAGAAGTGAGTAAAAGGCAAAAGAAGAAGAAGTAATAGGCATAAGCAACTTTTTCTATGAGTTTGACAATGAAAGGTATGAAAGATGAAATATTTAAGGAAGTGATGGCAAAGTGAAGATTTCTTGAACATAGAGATTTGAACATGTTGGCAGGCAATGGGGAAGGAGCCAGTAGATAAAGAGAAATTGAAGATTAATTGAGCCAAAGAGCAAGTTCCTGGAGGAAATAGAAGGGACTGCAATCAAAGATACACAAACAGAAAAATAGACCTTATCACAGAAAAGGGCCACCACTTCCTCCAAAACTAGAGCAAAGGAAGAAGGAATGAATGATGATGTTGAAAATATTTGAGACATAGAACAGGGGAGGCACATAGCTCATAAATGTTGACATCAGTTTTCCCAGTGAAGGATGAAGAGGTTCTTTGCTGAAAGGGATGTAGGACGGGGTGTTGTAGGTATCTTGAAGAGAGAAGAGGAAGTTTGGAATAGCCATTGTGAGGAACATGAAATGAAAGAATAAAAAGAAAGAAAAAGATTTCTATGCAACAAGGAGAGCCTAGTTGAGATTAAGTAACAAACTTGTAATATATCCAATCAGCAGCTGTGCAACTTCTTGCAGCACCATTCAACAGGTCATGAGTAAAGAAGGAAAAATACCTTCAAGGCTTATAAAAAGACATCAAGGTATACTGGATAAAATGCTGAACTTGTCAGGAAGGTCTTACTCCAACTACCACCTCCAACACTTACTAGGTGTAGTAACCACAGGCATGCTACTTATCCTCGCTAAACCTCAGACAGTTATCTAAGATTATCTACTAAATTAAAGAAAAGTTGGAATTTGTTTTTGTGGTGGTAATTCTCTCACTTGTGAAATCACAGGCCCTTGATTATTTGGCATTTTAATACCAAGCAATACATTAAATAAGGATGTCTTGTTATAAGTTCTGAAGAACACATTTTTAAAATGAAAGTCTTTCATTAAGAAGAAGTTTCTCTTTTAGATTATAAGTTCCTGGAGTTCGGTGATTATGTCCACTTATAATTCTTTAAATATTATACAGTAGATGTCTGTCTTAGGGTGGCCTAGAAACTAGAAAATGTTTCAGCATCTCATGTATATGCTTCTGTTATATATTGGATGTATCACCCTGGGAAGTTACCTAGACTCTCGGTGTTCTAGGCATCAACTACTCAGTGCTCTAAACAACTCTAAGTTGCAAAGATTGATAGATTCATTGATAGATAGATAGATAGAAAGATATATATATAGATGGATAGATACATACATAGATACAGATAGATAGATGGATGGATGGATAGATCTCAAGTTATATACAAGAAAAGGAAATAATTAGCAGAGGGAAGGCACTGGCATTAAGAAGGATTGGGGAAGGCTTCTGCAGAAAGTAGGATTTTAATTTGGACTCTAAAAAAGCCAGAGAGGTCAGTAGTGGGAGAGGAGAAGAAAGAACATCCCAAGCAGGGGAGAGAGCCAGAGAAAATGCCTGGAGCTGGGAGACAGAGTATCTTGTTCACAGAACATACAGGAAGCCATTGTCACTGTATCAAAGAATATATGTAGGAGAGTAACTTGTTAAGAAGGCTAGAAAGGTACTACAGGGCTAAGTTACGTAGGGCTCTGAATGCCAGACAGAGCATTTTGTATTTGCTTCTGGAGGCAATAGGAAGCCACTGGCGTTTATTAAGTAGGAAGCTGGGGTATGAGTGTGTGACATGATCAGAGCTACATTTTAGGAAAATCATTTTAGCAGCTAAATGGAGAATGGATTGGAGTGGAGAGAGACTTGAGGCAGACAGACCAACCAGCAGGCTATTGCAGTAATTAAAGTATGAGGTGCATTTTGTATCTTACTCTGTTGTATCACTTCTTGAAATGGCCTCTTGCTGTGCTGATACTACATTTTCCCTTGATTGCCTGCATGTTGAAGATGCCAAAGAGATGGAAGTGTTGGCCTGAGTAGTGTCAGGGGTTTATAGTAAATGGAGTGAGAGAGAGACTTGTGACAGAGATGCTTTTTTAAAAGTAGAGAGAGTACCTTAAGTGTTTTTCTCTTTCTACCTATGGAAATATATTCTTTCTCTCACTTTCATGGAGGAGTCTGTCTCTAGGTTTTCCAAGGAGTCAAAGAGGAAATATACTCAGCAAATGGATTTGTTCTTTCAGCTTGATGAGCTGTGATGCTAGGAGAAGACAAGTAGAAGGAAACAAATCTGTTCGTGTAGGCATCAAGCAGTAAATGCCCATCAGGTTTTTGCACTTATTGACTAAAATTTCAAGCAGAGAAATCACTGGACACACTCCCCTAGGCACCTGCTTGAAGTATCTGAGGGCAGCCCAGGTACTGAGAAGGCAGAAGCAGAAAGGTTCTGCCTGGCTTGCTGGCTATACGAAGAGAAGATGATTTCTCTTTTCCTTGTAATTTTTATTGGGGGGTGGGGGTGGGTAGGGGCACTTAAAGAAATCCTGCCCTCCCTCCCAAAAAAAGGATGCTTCAATAAACTTGTGGGAAAACAGACACAAGAGTGGGGAGCAGAGTTAAAATTTAAAATCTTGTCAGAAAGAGTTGAAACAGTACTAGATACTAAGAGTTAAAAATCATACTATCCTTTATCTATGCTTTGACTTCAGTAAAGATTCCATTTAAACCATATGTAATTGAATGATCCTCTGGAGACCATATAAAGTTGGAAAAGAGATGAAAATCTGATGGGAATAAAGGCTAAAACCATTTGATAACTAGTGAGTTATTATTGAGAATATTCAACCCTTAGATTAGAGAAGAGCACAAGGAAGGCAGATGGGAGGGGGAAAAGGTTTGCAGTGAGTAGAGCACAAACTGGGATGGGCTATACTTCCATGTCTAAAAAAACCAGGTACTAAAACTGGTAGGGCAACTAGGTGGCTCATTGGATACAGTACTGGGCCTGGAGTCAGGATGATCTGAGTTCAAATTTAGCCTCAGACATTTATTAGCTCTGTGACCCTGGGCAAGTCACTTAACCCTGTTTGCCTCATTTCCTCACCTGTACAATGAACTGAAGAAGGAAATGGCAAGCTACTCCAGTATCTTTGCCAAGAAAAAACCCAGATGAGGTCACAAAGAGTTAGACAAAACTGAAACAATTGAATAAAAAAAAGCTGGTTGCCCAGACCTTGGAGCTTTACATGATGGCTTGTGTAGATACTGCATTCTGTGTAGCTATCATTGTCAGTATCTTACCCCCTGCCCCGAGGGAGCTCATAAAGCACTTCTTTCTAGGTGTGTGGACACATGTAATTCACACTGAAAAAGCATTCCTACTTGTAAGCGAGGTAATACAGCATGGATTATCAAGTGTCCTAACAACAGACCCTGTGAGAAAGGCAGTAAAAATTTATTGCATTTTACAGATGAGAAAACTGAGGTTCAAAGTTGTTCAGTGACTTCTGTAAAACCACAAAGCCAGTATGTCAGAGAGAGGATATGAACCTTGGTCTTCCAAATCTCAAACCAGACCTGTTGCCTCTATACCATGGGGAATCAGATCCCATCTGATCACAATTGTTCAGGAGTGGCATACAGTAATGGATTGTCTGTCTGATAACTAGTCTCAAATGAGTATTTTAAATAGATATTTCCACTTGATCACACCAGGAGTATATAGATAATCACTATGAAGGTCTGAGTCCAGATAAAATATGGTGAGACAAAATATAGTATCATCCAGGCAAACATAGTGAGGCAGCCTGATGTATCTAAAACTTCAGAGAGAGCAAAGGAAATACCCTCCATAGATAAGACAGAGGCTTCTTCCATGAATAATTACAAAATCTAGTCCTGATTAACTTCTACTTCCTCTTCCCTGTTGAGCTGCAGTTAGATTGCTTTTATCCAGATTTCTGTCTGTATTAGACACCAGGAAAGTAATAATTAGGAACTAGAGAGATGGATCTTCAAAATTCTGATCAAGGGGGCAATTCAAGCTAGCAATTCTTGTGAATAAGGGTGCATGAAAGAATGGTAAAAATGGGTTAATTGCCCAAGTAGCAAGGTAGTGAAGAGAGAAATAAAACTTAATTATGGAGAATTTTGAACAGATAAGATCATGAGGAGGATAAAAATAGGGACAGAGGATACTGCTGCTTGGATCAAGGATGCAAGTAGGAAAGCGAGAAAAGGAACTGCATATAACTATGAAAGCCTAGTTCAGAGAACAGGAAGATTAATTATTAGAATTCCCCTGAAAAGCTGTCAAAAGGAAGACAGCTGTAAGAATTTAAGGAGTTAGCAAACTAAAAGCCAAAGGAGAGGTTGGAGTTACAGGATAATAGAAAGGAAGATAGACAGGAAATAAAGAGTGAAAGATTTCATGAAGAGTAGAAGCTTAAATGATGAAATAGAAGATTTTAACATAGGTTTAGAAATGATGGCTGGACATAATTCTTGCAGGGGAGCTGCAGAGTATTTGTCACAAGAATTATCTATCCATCCATTCATTCAAAAACAAATTTCACTAAGCACCTAATATGTGCCAGACACTACTAGGTCCTAGTACAAAATCAAAACTGAAGCAGTCCTTGACCTCAAGAAATTCATATGTTCTACTGAGGGGAATCAATATGAACCAGATAAGAAAAGCTGTGCAAAGCAATTGGGTAGAGAGAATACTAACAAGGAATTCTGAAAAAAAAAATAGGGGATTCTATAGGTGTCATCCTTAAACTGAGGCTTAAAGGGATCTAGAAAGTAAAAAAAAAAAAAAACAGATATAAAGAGAGAGAGAAAATTCCAAGTGTGGGGGATGATGGAGGGAGAAGACTGGGACAGGACATGGAAGTAGGAGGTGGAATGTTGTATCTGGGAAACAGCAAGTGGAACAATTTAGCTAAAATGTAGTATGTGTTGATTTAATATTTTAGCTCCTTACCAGCGAAAGACCTTAGGGAAAGTTTAATTTTCCCAGCTAGAAGGAGGAACTGAAAGACCGTGAGAAGCCCAGGAACTCTTGATCCCTGAGTTGGAGAAATGGGCTTCAGTGGTGAATACTGACCAAGAACCACTGGCCTGCTTAGTTGCAAGAGAAAAGCACTTCTACCCCAAGCTGAATATAATCTTGTCTGGCTCATTGACTCACTTGAAAAATTATCTGCCTGAACAAAATTGTGAAGTTTTCATGACTGCTGCTTCTACTAGATCCTGGTGAATTTATATCTTCTCCACTTCATCTTCATTCTCTACCTGATCAAATTGCTATTTGCCTGGCAAATGTGCAGTGCTTACCCTGAAGAGTTTCCTGTTCTCTTTAAACTTTGTTTACTTTCTATGTGTGATTTTATAATGGATTTTGTCTCCAGATGATTTTCTTAAGATGATTGTCATTGTATTCTGAGAGAATGATTCCTAAAAAAGCAGTTGATCTAGCAATCAGGGAGGGACAAAAGGGAACCCAAAGCCCTAGACTTAAGTGTGGGCCTATAGTAAAAATGTCTATCTTACTTAGTCTGGAAACTCAAAATGAAGCTTCTCTGTAAAACAGGGTTGTAGATAGAATGTGAAAGGCTTTAAATGTCAAATGGTTGTGAGTCAAGAAATTGGAAGTAGTCATGCCAGAAGTGGTTAAATTTAATCACAGATTTAGAGGTAAAAAATAGAAAAGCAAACAAAACCTAAAGTCCATTTACTCTAGACACCTTATTTTAGAGATGAGGGAACTGACGCCTAGGGAGGTTAAGTCATTTGCCCAATGTCACACAGATAGTAGAGTAATTTTTAAAGCCAGAATTTAAATACAGGTACTCTGGATAGAGTGCCTGCCCTGGAGTCAGGAAGACAAGTTCAAATTCAGCCTCAGAAACTTCCTAGCTATGTGACCCCTGGCAAGTCACTTAACCCTGTTTGCCTCAACTCTTCATATGTAAAAATGAGCTGGAGAAGGAAATGGCAAACCACTCCAGCATTTCTGCCAACAAAACCCCAACTGAGATTACGAAGAGTCAGATACAACTAATACAACTGTACAAACTATGTCCCTAGATTGAGTTCTCCTGCTGCTATACCACAGTACTCTGGGAACTGGGAAGTATTTACCATCAAAAAAGTATTTGAAAAGAGTTGTAGCACATGTGAATGAAACCAGAAAATCATAAGATACAGTGTTCTTCACTGGTGATTTATCTGAGTAATTTTAAAAAATACCTAGGTAAATAGAAAATTATATTTCATTATTAACAAACAAGGACTTCATTTTTCTTGGGTTTCAGAGTAGAAACTTAATACTTGAGCCTTTACTCTTCAAGAATGATTCCAAGAGTAGGAGAACTAAATCACCTTAGAAAGGTCAATGGGGCAGCTAGTTTTCGCAGTGGATAAAGCACCGGCCCTAAAGTCAGGAGGACCTGAGTTCAAATCCAGCCTCAGACACATAACACTTACTAGCTGTGTGACCCTGGGCAAGTCACTTAACCCCAATTGCCTTAAATTTGTTATTATTATTATTATTATTATTTTAGGCAATTGGGGTTAAGTGACTTGCCCAGGGTCACACAGCTAGTAAGTGTTAAGTGTTTGGTCTGAGGTTGGATTTGAACTCAGGTACTCCTGACTTTAGGGCCAGTGCGCTATCCACTGCGCCACCTAGCTGCTCCCCCTCAATTGCCTTAAAGAAAAGTCAATGAAAGCAGAAAAAGAGTCCTTTAATTATAGTTAGAATAAATATGACAGTAATGATTTATCGTCCTACTCAGGTTAACCTCTCATATCATGAGTTTGTGGTAGCACTACACCTCCCACACAGAGAGGAAGAAAGACTCTCTTCCATTTCTCTCCTTGATTTTCCTCTTAAGAAGAGAATTCTGCCCTCACGTTTCCCTGTGTCAGTTTTCTTTTCAGCTGTCAGCGTAGAAGTTTTGTTAGAATGGCCAAAAGCAGACGAGGACTAGTTTTGTGTAAAAGCCATTCCCACTTTTTCAAGCTCTTCCTTAAGAGTTGTGCAATGAAGTTTTATGCAGATGTGCTCCCCACGTATCAGGAGAGGAGGAAGCACTTAAAGAGAATGTCAGCCCCAGCAAGAAATAAAAATAGAATGAAAATGGATTCTTCATAATGTTTGAAAGTGGACTTGAAACTGTTTCAATTATATAGTAATGCATGTTGCTTTGGAAATTGAGCAATTTCTTTTAGAGGCTTCTTCTGATGTCAGATTAAAATATAGGCTGAGTAATTAACTGGAAAAGATTTAAGGAGAGAATGGGAATAAAAATATTTACATAAATGGAGGACTTCACTTTTTAGTATTCAAATGAAAAGTCTAACATTAAGAATCACTATTTCATTTTTTATAACAATAGAGGGATTTTCATGTGGTACTCATGTGTTTATATTTCAATTTTACTGGGCAACTTTTTGCCATCTCTCCTATAAAGAAATGAGGTTTCAGACCCACTACTAGAGAGATGTGGTTTCTGAGTTGTTTTGCCAAGGCTAGAAAGAGATTTGCCCTAATCCATGTACAAACTCTTACTCAGCTCCCCTTATAAAAATTAGTGTTTATTCTTTTTTTAAATAATTTTTATTGATGTCTTCTGTTTCTTACATCCCCTTAGTATCCCATGTATCTTTCCTATTACCCTCCCTGAGAGCCATTCAATATAACAAATTAGTTTTGTTTTTGGAGAAGGAAAAAAAGTCAACACAATTGATTAATACATTGACAAAGTCTGAAAATATATGCAATGGATTTCCCACCATTATGAAAGGGGAGATTAGAAGTGTGTTCTCATATCTCTTCATTCAATTCCTGCTTGGTTTTTATAATTTTTATATTTTTTTATTTTTGCTGTTATTGTTCTTTCCATTTGTATTATTGTAGTTACTGTCTATATTGTTTTCTTGGCTCTGATTATTTTACTCTCTATCAGTTCATATAGATCATTCTTTTCTATATTCATGCTTTTCTGTATTCATCATACATATCATTTTTTAGAATACAGTAGTATGCCACTGTATTCAAGTACCACAATTTGTTTAGCCATCCCCCAAATGACGGGTATCTACTTTATTTCCAATTATTAGCAATCACCAAAAGTGCTGCTATAAACATTTTGGAGTATATGAGAAATTTTTTTCTTACTGATGGCTTCCTTGACTAATGATAGAGTCTCTGATTCAAAGGATATGGACTTGTCACTTTATTTGCACAATTCCAAATTGCTTTCCAAACTGGTTATACCATTTCACAACTCCACTAGCAATGTATTAGTGTACCTATCTTCCAAAAGCCCCTTCAACAGTGACTGTTGTAATTTTTTGCCATTTTTTTACCAATTGCAGGTGTGAGATAAAACCTCAGGGTTGTTTTGATTTGTGTTTCTCATTATTAGAGAAGTATGAAAGGATCACCTTGCTTCAATGAGGGCCTAGTTGATATTACATAACAAGAAAGAAGCAACAATGCCCATTCTTCACACTGTCATTTAATATAATTCTGGAAATGCTAATAATACAATAAAACAAGAGAAAGGAAGCAGGGGAATAAAGATAGGTAATACTTCACTAATACTTCAATATTAGTGCTTTGGAGCATTTTTTTTTCATGTGGTTGTGAACCCTTTGCAGTTCTACTTGTGAGGACTGTTCATATCCTTTGACCATTTACCTTCTGGGGAATAGCTATCAGTTATACACACACACATCTATACATACACATACATATACATGTGCATATACATATATATGTATTTAACCCAAGATACATTCTTGTATATATATATATATATACACATATATATATGCGCATTGATATATAAACTGTATATGTATACACATATAATATATAGAAAATATTTAATGTTTTATATGATATATAGCACATATATGTGATATGTTATATGTGTTATATATTTTACATTATATAGTAAATTTAATAGATATTATGTATATAACATCATACATATGTAATGTATTATATTATATATGTCATATAATATATAATGTATATTATACAATATGTGTAATGCATATAATACATGTTATATAATATATGTATTGTGTAGGTGTATAGTTTATATATCTTGCATACAAAACCTTTATCAGAGAAATATGACACAAAAATTTTCCCCCCATTTGACCACTTCCATTATTATCCTAGTTGCATTAGTGTCAGACAACATTACAGAAACTTTTCAGTTTCAAATAATCAAAGTTAACCTATTTCGTCTTTTGTAATTTTCTCTATCTCTTGTTTGGTTAAGAATATATTTCTCACTCAAAGCTGTGAGAAGTCAACGAATATTCCTCTAGCTATTCAAGTTATTCTTTATTTCTTTAAGGAATTTTTTTATAATTGAATCTATGAAAGTCTTCTCTGTGCTTTAGGAGGTTGATCCCAGATATTTTATCCATTTTGTAGTTATTTGGAATGGAATTTTCCTTTCTATCATTACTTCTTGTGTTTTTTTATTACTATATAGAAATTCTGTTTATTTCAAGGATTTATTTTGTAGCCATCAACTTAATTGTCTCAATTAGTATCTTTGTTAATTCCCTGGAATTTTCCAAGTAAACCATCATATCATCTGGAAAAAAGGATATTTTTTGTCTCCTCTTTACTCATCTTTATTCCTTTACTTCCTTTCTCTTGTCTTATTGCTATTACCAGCATTGCCAGAATTATATCAAATAGTAGTAGGGAGAATGGGCATCCTTGCTTCATTCCTGTTTTGTAATCTCAACTAGGCCCCCACTGCAGCAAGGTAATCTCTTCATACTTCTCTAATCAATCCATAATCCCATTCACCATGATGATCATTACAAACCTTTTTTCCTCATCAAGACTCCCAGAGAACCACTTGCTCTTTCAGCTGAGAATCTAGCTTCATAACTTTATAAAGAAGAAGAAGAAACTATTCATCAAGAGCTCAATTTTCTTTTTTTATATATAAATATATTAAGATATATTTTAATTCACTTATCAAAACAAGCTGACAGTAACATTAACCAGTATCACTAAGGGTGTCTTGTTGTAGCTACTGAAATTCTCATGTAACCCACCTATGCAATCACACAGCATACAGAAAACAGCTGTGCCTTTTTGATTACTTTAAAAGACAAACTATATAGCAAAATTTCTCTTTTTTTAATTTTAGATGATAAGCATGAGTTTTCATAACAGAGAAATCAACTTGAAATAAGAGCTCACTTTTCAATACTTATTTTATATCCCTTTGATGTCATTCCTTCCTGATTTCTTCCTTCACTCCACTCTCTCATGGACCTTCTTCTTGTTAAGGTCAACCTTTCTACAAGCACCATTCATCCTATCCCTTCCTATCTTCTCTATCACACTGTTGCCATGATCATTCCCACTTTCTAATCTTTAATCCTTGTTCACTGGTTCCTTTACTACTACCAAAAAACATGCTTATGTATACCCCACCCCATCAAAAGACTTTTACTTGATCCCATCATCCCTGATAGTTTTTATCATCTTTCTTCCCTTACCTTAATGGCTAAACTCCTAAAAAAAAAAAGTGGGTTTTACTATATGCCTCATCTTCCTTTCATCTCACTCTCTTCTAAACCCTTTTTAATCTGACATTGGTCATCACTTTACTAAAACTATTCTTTCTAAGTTGCCAATGATGTATTAATTTCTACATCTAATGGTCTTTTAAAAATCCTCATCCTTTTTCACCTTTCCTCATCATTGCACACCTTCTCCTCTTGAAAATCTCTCCTATCTAGGTTTTTAGTAAGCTATTTTATTTTGGTCCTCTTCCTACATTGTGCTGATGATTCAAAAATCTATATATCTAGTCCAAGCCTCTCTCCAGAGTTGAAATGATAACCTTCCATCTACTTTGCATCTATCATGTTTGTACTAATTCATATACTGGTACTCGATCATTGAATGTAAGTTCCTTGAGGACAGGGACTATGAATGCCTTTTCTTTCTATCTCCAGTGCTTAATACGGTGTCTGACACATAGTAATCACTTAATAAATGCTTATTGTTTCATCAATTAATTGATTTAATTCATAAGTTTGAAACATAGATTGCAGGATTTAGAGCCAGAAAAAGTCTTAAATGTTTACTATGTCAACCATGTCATTTTACAGATGAAGAAAAGATGAAGCAACTAGGTCACAAAGAGGTTAAGTGGTTTCCTCAAAGCCACATAAGTAGCCCAGATCATTTGAGGCTAAGTATTCAAGGCTAAATCCTCTGATTCCAAATCCAGTGCATTTTCCATCATACTATGTCTTGGGAGATTTAAGAGTGTTGTCTCAAAATATATGAGTTAACATTTATGGAGTGTTTTTCATATAATTACTAAAATTAATGAAAATTTCCAGCAAAGTTTTTGGTCTTTAAATCAAGTTATTGCAGCACTGAAAATGAAGATTAACAAACAACAAAAATTTGTTCATAAAACAGGAGCTCTTCTGATCAGTCTTATTATTGCACAATTAAAGTTAGACTTCTGTCAGATGCCTGTGAAGTGACTGCTAAAAAGATAGTGGTGGTATTCTTATTTTAGAGGTTGTGAAAATGTGTGGCTAAATAAGGTAATTCTAATCAGAGATGGAATCACATGAAGCAAGATTGTTCTGTAATGAGCTTAGGTAGTTGAATGCTACGGTTTAAAAAAAAACTATAGACATGACTTCACTTAGTAGAGAAAAGTGACATCAGCCAGAGTATTGAAAAAGAGGATGGGAAAAAAGAATGGCAATAACTGGGAATAACTTTACAGATTTATATTGTGCCTACTTTGACTAAATTAAGCATTTCATAAAAACCTTACCAATACTAAAAAAAAAAAATAGTCAGCCCTTTGCATTGACAGAATAGATGATTGCCTGAAAAGAATTCTTGAAAGAATCTGAAATATCCATATCACCAAAATATTTGCCACATGTAGCCTACCATCCACACCTGAAATTCCTAGTTTTAGTCTTTAAATAGAGGGCACAAAGAATCACAAAGTTTTTAAATATTCACAATCATTAATTTAATTATTGATACTCAAAATATGAGGTCCTTGCTCAATATAAATACCACTGGAAAAAGACAGGCAACTTGGTATAGTGACAGAGAGTTGACCTTCAAGCTAGGAAGACCTGGGACCTAAGGCTGTCCCTGACATATATTGGCTCTTTGATACTGGACAAGTCATTTAGCCTCTCAAAGTCCTGGTAAATTTTCTAAGACTAATCAGTGTAGAGGTGGGGTTGACCTATATGGGTAGAGGAAATTCCCAATGCCAGTGAAATTACAGTTGTAGTCCCTACTTACCCCTTCTTCTACTACTGGAGAAAATTAGCCATATCAAGATTGGTATCTTCCCTGTAAATGAAGCTAGAAAATATAATGACATTGCAGCTAAATGGAAGGATGGTTCATGGGTTCTCCCTGATGAAGCTAACAAAGGAGTTGACAGAATTAGTTTCATTACATGTCCAAAGGTAGAATTAAACATGACTTCATGAGACTCATAGTCATTTCACCTTTCCATATTCACAATAAGTATAATCAAAAAATATGTAATGAAGAGAAATTCAACTTATGCATCAATGCATGACATAAAGGAGATAGGAATATTTAATACAGAATCTGAGAGACTATTCCATGCTACCTCTGATAACGCTCTCTATCTCTTATAAGGAAGTTAAGAAACTCAACTAAGAATTTGACAAGATATTCCAAACTAAGTAATCAACACCGATATTTGCTGATTTCCATGCCAAAGTGGACATAGGGAATAATAGTGAAAAACATGTTGGAAAATGTGATTCAATATTAGGGAAAAAAAGAGACCAAATACATTTAGACCACACAGAAGCCTTATGCTTATATATTATGAACATTTTTTCCTTAAAGAATAGAGTCAGAAGGGTCTAAATGTGTCAAGAACCAAATGCCATCACAAATGATGTAATTGGTATTTAATAATATAGTAGTCATTTCCAAACCAGTTGTCTCTGTGAAGTCCGCTTATCAACTAGTTAGAACAAAGAAAGAAATCAGTAACAAATTAGAAAGATAAAAATGAGAAGGTAAAAATGATAAGTTTGCAATTACAACAGGTCTAACCAGTCAGCATTTATCTAACACATTATTTTCTTCATCAATTGAAGTGTATTCACCATACCAGGATTGTAAAATCTTAGTGACCAATGTACCCAATAAAAAATAAAAAATGGGACTAACAAAGAAAAAAAAATAGCACCTAGATCAAGGCAAGTGTAATGTGAATTTGAAGCATGTCCAGATGCCCTGAGATCACATCTCTCCATGTGGAGTCTCAACCACTCCATCCACTCCTCAGGTCATGGAATCTCCAAAGTCAAATTTCTCTGCATTTACTTTAGAAAGAAGGAGCCAGAGCTCTTCACTGTTGCCACTTGACTCTCTTTGTCTGTATTCTTCTGTACACACTACATAGATAGTCAAACCACGTAGATATTTATTGCCAGCTTGATTTTGCAGTATTCTGCTACAATACTGAATAGACTAGAAGTAGAACTTACACTCCTTTGATCAAAATTAAGGAAGTGTTATCTTTAACCTGGGGAGTTTTAAGAGTTTGGAAGAGCAAACCACAGGAAATTAGGAGTCAGAGTCCAGACAAGATTTCTCACACAGTGTAGCATTGATAGCCCAGGGAACAAGAAGTGATCTTTAGGAACAACCTTTAGTGCTTCAGCTCAGTGGAAAAATTCACCTAGCAGTTGTGCCACTTCTGGACATAGATGACCTTGGTGGGACAAATGCTATGTAGAAATTGAGCTTAGTTTTGAGCTTAATTCTCTTCTTAAACTCCTGACCTCACACTGCTGCCCTTGACAGTAGTATTCCCATAGTTTTGTAAAAGATATTTGAAGAAAGGACCTTTATACTTTCTTGAAAGTTTTTTTGCTTTGGAGGGCCAAATTTATATGCTTTTAAAAATGATCAAGTAATAAGTATTGTGAGCTCCTGTATTCTCATCATCTTTCAGTTAGTTGGTAGTCATTTATGTCCTCTGAATACTTTCTTTTTAGTAGCAATCTTGTCTTCCATTTCCAAAAGCATTCAATGTCTTCTCTTTTTACATGCTCAAATTTTGTTGAATTCAAACACAAATCTTCTGCTTGTGTACCTATATAATGGGAATCTGGCACATATCCAGACTCTATGAAATGGGAGCTTTTCATGGTGAAGATGGTTAGGGAGCTGGTTCTGGGAGAATCATATTGACATGTTTGGGATACAGATCATGGAGTATGTGTAGAATTCTATCCTTGTTTCTGGTTGGCTAGCCACATTTTGAAAAGGAGGCTTTTTGAGTAGTTGTGGAGGAATTAAAAAAGACCTTCACCTTCAGTTAGTCTTTTTGCTTCATTTGCTTCTCTAGGATCTTGTATTATAGCAGAATACTGCAAAATCAAGCTGGCAATAAATATCTACATGCTTTGACTATCCATGTAGTGTGTACAGAAGAATACAGACAAAGAGAGTTTCTGATTCAAAATATAGGGAAATGTACAAAGCATCAGGGATAGTACCTCAATCCAGTAGAGATCCTGAGATAAGCTAAGGGATATGAGGGCACAAAACATTAAGAGTGGAGAGTGGAGTTATTAAGATGAAGGCAACACATCAGGCCCTTGATTAAACAAGTGAGGGGAGATACTGTGCCAATTTCTATATGTTCTGTGATTAAAAACAGTCTTAAAAGCTGGCTCTTGCTCCCAGTTTATCCAGATGTAGAGCATATATGCATCAACATTTTGAACAACCTATTAACTTAATTCCCAAGTTTGGGAGTCAGGGTGGTAGAATATAAGGGTAATTTTTTTTCCAGTTCAAAGAAGCAAGATCTGTTCTTTATGCAGATTCTTAAGAAGTGAAGTAAGTCAGGGCTGTCTTCCCTAGTTAAACAGCTAGAGGGGAAGTAGCACATTAAACACAGTTCTAGCACATTATATGCCTTTTTACTTTTCTTTCTTTTTATTTTAATTTTAACTTTGGTTTTTGGCAGCATAATGCTGTAATCCAATTGTTGGCAATAGACTTTATTATCACACACAGAGAATTAAATAAAAGTCAATTATGAAATCTAAAGCCCAGATAAAAATAGTAGTAGAGCTTTATAATGTTTGCTTCTAGATGTTTTGTGGGGAAAGCTTTTATCTACCCAAGATTATACAGTCTGAGTTCATTTTCATTGTGTTTATGTCTAATTCTATTGTCAATGTTTATTAAAACCAAAGAAATTACTGGACCATATTTAGAACCGTCCCTATAACAAGTGGTTGAGAGACATTCTGGAAAGGGGAAGAAAAAAAAAACAAGATGATGTAAGAATCATTTGAGACCTGCTCTAAACACAAATATTTGCTTTCCTATACACTGCTTTAACTTCATCCTCTCTTTCTAGCAAGTATCTCTTTTAATGTGTCAATGGTCAGGAACCTAACTTTACTTTAATGACTCACCACAACTCAAATATGCTACAACTGTGTTTAATACTATTAATTCTCTTTAAAATGTCAAAATAGCTTCACTCCAAAAAGATGACATTTCTTTTTAATGACTTCACATGATTGGTTCTGGGAATAATGTAACATTAATTACAGTTACATTGTGTTGTTCATTAATGGGAATTTTCCTCTTACAATTCCCATTTCAAATAAGGTTAAGTAAAGCCTGAGAGAATCAAGAACTACAACAATGAAGTGCTTAAAGATGTGTACCTTGTTCCCTGAGATCTCAAAATTTAATAAAAGACAAGATTATCAGATATTTAACAGGAAAGGTGTTAAAGTACTTTCTACCTCAGAATGCCAGATCATTATATAGATTTTCCAACAAAAAGAAATTCAAAATTTAGGTAAGTATTTGGGGGAATTTTATTCCATGGGTACATGATGAGACTTCTACTCGAAAATTCAAGTAGACTAGTATTGACACCTAAATTGCCAGCATCATCAAAAATCTCTTCTCATAAATTGCTTTGAGAATTTCTATTTCTTCAGGGTGGGTCTTCCCTTCGATGTAGGAGAGCACAACTCCTATAGAAGAGAACTGCTTTAGCCAAAACATTCACCACATGTTGCCAATTTCAAGATGAGCCTATCTCACCTTAGCTAAATCTCTTCTTAAGAATAGATATCCAATCATCAAAATGGGACATCAGTGAACAACAATATCAGCAACAAGTATTTAATAAATGCTTACTATGTGGGCTATCATTTCATACCTACCCTTAGTTGGCCTTATTTATAAAATCAGAAAGTTGAACTGTTCTCCAGTAGAGCCTAAGCTCCCTGAGAGCAAGAAATGTTTCATTATTGTTTTTGCATCCCCAGCACCTTGTACACTAGCCAATGTATAGGAGGCCTTTAAATAATGCCTGTTGAATTGAATTACACCCAAAAAATGAATTAGAATACTTTTCTTTGAACTTGAGATACAGGTCCTAGGAAATTGATGTCCCATTTAAAAAAAAAATGGCCCTCTTCTTAGTATGTGGGTTTATCAGACTAAGTCAGGTAAAGAGTATAGTTTTAGAAAGTATCAATAAAGTAACATCAAGACAACTGAAAATAAATTGAAGCCATAAAGTTGATTCTTGCCACTGCACTATGGTAAAGTCAATGAATATAAATGTGAAAAGCATTGTGTGTGTTAAATTATACAGTGGAAAAGACTTCATTTCTCTTCCTACCCTATCCACTCTATATAGGAAGTAATTGACAAGCTCAGTCAGTCAGTTGCAATTAAGTGCTAAGCTATGTGCTAAGCACTGTGCTAAGTGCTGGAGGTGAAAAGAAAGGCAAAAAAACAAAAAAACAAAACAGCCCCTACCCTCAAAAAGCGTACAATTTAATGAGGAAGACAACATGCAAACAACTATGTATGAATTAGGTAGCAAGATAGATAGATATGAAAAGATATGATATGACGTGATAAATTGGAGATATCAACAGAGAAAGAATGGGAAAGACTTCTTGCTGATGGTGAGACCTTAGGTGGGACCTGAAGGAAGTCAGGAAGCCAGGAGGTAAAGAGGAGAAGGGAGTGCATTACAGACACAGAGGACAATCAGCAAAAATGCTTAATTAGGGGATGGGATATCATATTCAAGGTACAAAAAAGAGGCTAATTTCCTTGGGTCACAGAATACATGGAGGAGACTTAAGTGTAAGAAGACTGAAGAGATTAGAAGGAACCAGATTATGAAGAGCTTTAAGCACCAGAGGGTTTTATATTTAATCCTAGAGATGATAGGGAGGTGTTCATTGAAAATGGGGGTTATATGGTCAGACATACACTTTAGGGAGATCAATTTAACAGTTAGTTGAGGATAGACTGAAATGGGGAGAGATTTGGGACAGGGAGACCAACCAGAAAGCTATTGTCCAGGTGTGAGGTGATGAAGGCCTGCCACCAGGGTAGTGGCAGTGTTAGAGGAGAGAAGAGGTTATATACAAGAGATGGTACAAAGAGACAGAGACAAAAGGAGAGGAGTCAAAAATGATGCCTGTTTCAAGCTGGAGAGACTAGAAGGATGATGGTACTCTTATAGTAATAGGGAAGTTAGGAAGATGAGGGCTTGGAAGATGATATGTTCAGTTTTGGACTTGTTGAGCTTAAGATCTATAGTCAGTCAGTCAATAAGTATTGATTTAGCTCTTACTATCTATCATGGACTATGCTAAGCACTATGGCTACAAATCTAAGCAATAAGAAAGACAGTCCTTGCCCTAGAGATCTTATGTTTTAATCTGAGGAAATAGCTCATAAAAATGGAGCTGAAAATCTGGGAGGAGGGGGAATGAGGAGGAGAAACACCTGCACAGACAAGGTAGCAAAGTCTGGAGAATAAGTGATGGTTGGTCAGGGTCCATCAGCAAAGTAGAAGTTCTAGGAAAAACTCACCAACGAAAGAAGACACCCAAAGAGGAAGAGAGAAAAATGATGGAGAAATCTATAAAATGAGTGATGGCTGGTTTGGGTCATTCCTTAAAGTAGAGATTCTTGGAAGAACTCATTATTGGAGGAAGGAGCTCAGAGTCGGAGACAGGAGGCAGGCGGAGCATGGTGGTAAAATTTGGGGATTGAGAGAAAAAGCGGCTGGTCTGAACCCTTCTCCAAAATATAGTTTCAGACAAGAACTCACCTGTGAATGAAGGAGCCCATAAAGGCTAAGGGAGAAGAAAGCTGAGACATGGCACTAAAGTCTACAGAATAAGCCACACTAACCTTTTGGTCCAGTAGCAACTGATGAGTTGGACTGAAACTAGCTTTATTTCACACAGAAATCCTACTCATGACAGGGCATTTCCTGGCTTTAACACTGTGCTGAATATGACTACCTGATAAACTATCTATTCTCTGAAGCAGAGAAGCACTGCTTCAGTGCTTCTCTGTTGTAAAATGGCTGCCCATTCATCTTGTAGATTACTCAGCCCTATTTAATCTGGAATGATCTCTCTGTCAAATATAGTTCAATATAGCTACTTGTTCTGAAATAACCAATGATGGCCAATCATTATAATAGTTTTCTAATGTCTGGCATGGCCAGTCAATAGGAATCCCAGGTTCCATTTATAAACTTATGTGGAAGATGATTGCCCCAGAACATTAAAGGGAAAAGTTATCTTGGATGGATGAGTCATCCTAGAACACAGGTCCATATTTGCTGGTAGTCTGTGTTCCAGCCTACTTGTATCTATCCAGTGTATCCCAGGAAGTAGGAGTAGGGTCCTAGAAAATGGTGGTCCAAAGAAAGGCATCTCTCAAGCCAGAGGTCCCTGGCACCAACAGTCATTATTGCATCCCTATAGCCACAATAACAGCTATAATATCCCCTGCACACATAAATATAATAAATGTTTTTTGTTTGTTTTAAAAAGTACAATATGAACATCCCTTCTTTGTCAAAGAGAATTTAGAGCGCTTGCCACAATCCTCCAAAAGAATGGAGCCCTATAGCCAAAAAAAAAAAAAGTGATAAGATCATGTTGGCTAATTGAATATTTAGAGACAGGGTATTAGAGGATTAGCCTTAGAATCAAGAAACTTGGCTTCACTTTCTGCTTCCTATACATACTAGCTCTGTAACCACAGAGAAGTTATTTAGCTTCTCAGTACTCCTAGGAATTTCTCAAAGATTGTAAATTTCAGATGAACTGTTAACTGCATCAGTGAAGAAAGTTTCTCCACCATGAGTTACCTCACACTAATGAAGCCATGGGTCTATACTTAAAACAAAAATAAAAATAAATCATTTTAATATCACCTGGGGTTCCAAAGGTACATTATTGGGTATCTAAAATATTATAAATTTAGCTCATCTTGTGATTCTTCCTGTATTACCCTATTAGAAGCTCATTAAGAAGGAAAATAAATTCCTAAAGAAAAAAATAGCTTCCAGATATTTGCCTAAACTTTGTTGCTATGTACTCCTCATCAGAATTTATTGTTTAAGAGTTATCCATTGTTAAACATCTCAGATTAAATTCCCAAAGACTTGATGTCCAACTCCATTCACAGTGGCAAAATATGAGACTGTAATAAGGCAATGTAAATTAGTTTATCCATTGAATCCCATGGGATCCTGATAGTCCCTTAAAGCAACAGGTCATCATCTTATTCACTCTGGTTTTTGATGCAGGTTATGCAAGGAAGTGTTCTGATTTATTGCTCTGGGCCTTTTGGGGTGATTACTGCATGAATCCCCTATGAAGCATAGATCTACAACTTAACATCCCATTTCTTCATGTATATAGATGGCATATGGTTATGGTTACTAATTACTTGCCTTAGAGAAGTTAAAGGGAATAAAATAAAACTTGGCATTGGCTTTCAGCAATTCATTTAAATTAAGCCCTGCAGACTCTGATAGAGAAGTACATTTTTGTTCCTTCCCCAATTTGACATCAGCTTTCCTTTGCTTCCAGTTTAATTCATGTGCCTTGAGATTGGTCCAATTTAAAAGTTTACTCTTACTTTAATAAGAGAAATAATCATTCTTACGTATGAAGCACTCACCCCTGTCAAAACTCCTTGGGCATTGTTCATATAAATAATGAAAATAGAAGTAAAATAAAAACAATATAATCAACTGGATGCTCCTATTTCAGCTTTTTAAGGAAAAGAAAATAATGAATAACATAGCTTTCTGAAGAATGATTTAAACAGAATAGGAAAAAGAATAGTTTAAAAGAGCTTTACCAAAATATCTTTAGTCTGACTCCAATGTTTGATTTTTTTCCTTTAAGTAAATACAAAAGAAGTCCCATTTTAGCATGATTTTAAAGAAAATTTCATGACTTTTCTTATTTCTTTTCCTTTCTTGCATCCTTTTCATTTATTTCTTATTTTAAAATGTATCTCCACAACCATCGGACCAGCAGTATACACAGGTAGTCAGTTCAATTCCTCGTGAAGTTTGGGGCCAAACATGTTAAAGCAATGAACCTTGAGGTGTCTGGGTGTTCCCAAGCATCTCTCATTTCACAAACCTAGAAGTCACAGACAACACTTAAACAAAAACAACATACTTCTGGCCTTTTTTTCCTGTGTTCAGTCTTCCTGGAAGATTACATTTCATACTTTTGTGATTCAGAGATTCTCTAGCTAGCAATCTCTTTTCTGTCAGTCACTTTCATCATTTGGAATCCTGTTTTTGTCCCCTCTTCAATCAATAGCATTTCTTTTGAGTTTACATGTTTATTGATTGACTTTATTTTTCAATATGCTTTCCTTTTGGATTTATGGTGAAATTACAGATCACATATGCAATTCTGAAATGAACCAATTATCTTTTCCTAATTCTGATTTACTTTGTTATCACTATCAGGTTTCAGAACCCTTCCAATTTCCTCCAGTAGGTCTTCTGTGGTTATAGTGTTTAATATCTCACTGTTTTTAGTCATTCTCTGTGCTGATTAAAAATTGAAGTCAGCTGTCCTAGAGATTCACACATTTTGTACACAAATCTAGTAGGGTCAGTGATAGGGGTTACACATTGTACTTTGCTTCTAAAAATTGGGATGAAAGCAAATATGAAAAGTCTACACTATCATATGTGTATCAAATTCTTGTCCCAAAACATGAGATGAAATACTTAAAGTATGATGACTAATCAGTGTTTGAAAAGATGGTAGCTGTCTAATATAATGACAAGATCAAAGTAAGCCAGGATGGAACTTTCCTTTGTGGAAATCATTATTGTTCACAGAGAGGATGATTTAAACAAGTGGTTAAGGATAGAAATCAAATTGCGAGCAATGTTAAAAGGATTTCCAGAAGAATCAAATAATCCACATGATTTTATTAAATGCCTATTATGTGCCACGGATGGTACTAGTTGCTGGAAATACAAATACAATGACAACAGAAGTATATCCCATACACCAAGAGTTTGGAAGCAAAGAAAACACTGAATGTAATGAAAAGTTGGCAGCCTGGTTTGGTCATTTTCATTAAAGCATAGAAAACCAGGGTTTGTTCAAAAGTAAAACCACAGTAAAAAAAAAAAATAGTGTATGAGCAAGGGGTGAAATAATAAGAATGGAAGAAGGGAAAAGACAAGGACATTGCAGAATAACTAAGCCACAAGAGATCTTGAAGGATTATTTATTCTGTTCCTTTTATTGGGCCTATTGTAGTTTGGGGCAATTACCTACTGATTCATCTCATAGAAGCATGATGCCTCAATATATGAAATACTAAAAAAAGAAGACTCTGAATGCATATTAACCTGTTTACCATACCTCTTGCATCCTTTAGAGCAAGAATGCTTGATCTTTTGGGGTCATATACCTCATTGGCAGTCTAGTGAAGGCTGAGGACCCCTCCTCTGAATAAGGTTTATTGACTACATTCATAATTGAAATAAATGCTGAATTTCACTCAGAAATTAATGGAAATAAAAATGTGATCTTTGTTTCTTTCAATTTCATAAACCCTCTGAAATCACTGATAGTTGGACGCCAGGTTAAGAACTCTAGGGTCTAATCCAGGGCTAAATCTATGATCGGGTGATTTCAAATCATAAATCAACTTAATGGTTAAGAAAGTACAAAATATTTTTTATTTCAACTTTAAGCAAATACATGATCAATTGTTTCCTTCCACAAAGTGATTATGATGATGACAAATATAATTTTAACCCCTTCAGGATGAGATCCATTTTGATGTTTTAGGGATTTTGATACAGAATAAGAAACTCACTACCTATCCTCCAAGTGACAACCAGGAGATGATGAGAATTCTTTCTTTCCACCTCAAACAAGTGCCAAGAAAAATTTATTTTAGTCATGGAACCCCGGGCAAAGAACCCATATTTTAGTGGCAGGAGACTGGCTTAGATGAATTAAGAGTTAAATCAGAACAAACTTTGACATCTTTCTTGTTTCATATAAAATTACAATCACCTGTATGAGGGTAGGTCCTCTGAAGTCCAATCAAGGTCCTAAAAAACTGACTCCATTATATAAGAGAATAGGTTCAAAGTCAGCCATTTTTGAGACTCTTTCACCAGTTCACTTTCTTCTTCCTTTGCCCTCTAAACTAATCATAATTCTAAAAGCACACAGTTTATAATCTGGAAGTTGTGGAAACAGATACAATCTTTACCACCAGTCACCACCATGGAGCCCCTGCCCCACTACAAAAGGAAAGTATCACCCCTAATACATTTAAGAGATGGGACATTTACTGTACAAAAGAGGAAACCTAGTAAACCATCTTGGAGGAAACTGCCCCACCACTTCTCCAATCTGGATGCACACTTGGAAAATCACGAGACCCAGTCCTGTCTCCAGCCCTCCTGAGACCTCAGTTGGTTATACCAGGTACTCTGTACACATATGTCTTAAAAGTAGGCTTTCTCTTTTTCTCTTCCCTCTTCTAGATGCTGAATTATAACATAATCACTCATTTGGAAAGGCCTTTAACACCAAATGTAGAGAATTAAATGGGCAGGAAAAAACTAATCAATTTTCCTCATGTTAAAATTCCTAGAACTAACATAGAACACCCTCATTCAAATTGCTGCAGTAAGGGATCCTAATTCAGTCCTCCTCTACTTCAGGAAGTTAGATATCAAAGGAATCATAGAATTTAGGGCTGGGGATAACCTTGGAGTTCATCTAGTCTAACATTTTACAAATGAGGAAACTGAGGTCCAGAGGAGTAAAATCACTTTCCCAAGGACAAACAGTATGCAGCAAGTCATAATGACTTCAGATCTTCTTACTCCAAATCTAGCACTCTCCACTACCCCATGGCATCTTGCTATCATAACTCTCCAGAATAGATAGTATCCTCTATTACTGAAGACATTTACAACATTCACAATTCTCCTAAACCACATTATAAGAGACAGATGAAATTGTATCAATTTCTTCTTACTTCTAGTATAAAATTCAGCCATCCATAGCTGAAATAAAATACCAATAATGGGTTGTCTCTATTTTGGATGGCCCAGAGATGAGCAACAATTTATTCAGTCCAAAGAGTATCTTGGCAACTTTTCCAGTAATTCTTGAGCCTATGATATTATTTCCACCTAGAACAAAGGTCCTACATAAGTGAAGAGATATAATTATTTGTCCTTTTCCATGTGTGTGTGTGTGTGTGTGTGTGTGTGTGTGTGTGTGTGTGTATGGAAATGCAGCTGTTGAATGCAGCTGACCTTGCATGACCCCAGAGCTGCAAATTGCTTGAGGGCTATTGAAAGCAGTTTTTAAAAAGATTGTTGACATCAGAAGGGGCTACCTGATTTTGATCCTAACTGACCCAAGATTTGACCAGGTCCAGACCAGTTTCCCTGTTGCTGCATGTGAAACTAGAGCCTCCTGTTCTGATGAGATGTCACCCTTCCCTCTGGACCTCTCCTCCCCCTCCCTTCAGTCTCCCAGGGCCTTTTCTATGGACTATTGGTTGTTATACAAAACAACTAACTAACAGCTTCTGAGGCTGTACCTCCTAAGACACTCCCTTCCAGTTGAAATATTTGAAATGTGTTTAACCCTGACCTCTTCTACCAGTCTTGGGCATTCCAGTACTCTGATGCTGCGTGGTAACCCTGAATTACAATTCCCTTGCCTACATTAATCGCCTTAGTTTTTGCTACTTTGGTAGTCTTCTTTATTTCAGGTTGATGTATCATATGGGTTTTTATGTATATTATATGTATATGATACTCTCATATTTATTAGCATTTGGAGCACAGAAAATAGCACCATCAACAATGGTGGCGAAAATTATAAAGTAAAATGTTGTCTTTCTTTCCCCTTCAAACTTCCCTTCAGTGCATGCCTTCATACTTCCCCTAGGCTTCTTAGAACCCTCTAGCACTGTATTTGCCTCACCACTGAAAGAGAATTTTCATGATCCTTGCTTCCTACCTCTTTCAAAACATAGCCATTCTGTGTCTGATTTCCTCAGTGTCCTATTCTCCCATGTAGGATAGTGAATAGCAGTAAGTTAATATTACTTTTGTTGTTGTTAATAATAATGATAATATTTATGACTCCCATTTATAGAACATTTTAAGTTTTGCAAAGCATATTACCTATATTATTTCATTTGTTCCTCATGACAACTCTGTGGCTAGGTGCTATTATTATCCCCATTTTACAGATAAAAAAATTGAGTCTGAAAGAGGTTAAATAACTCACCAAGGGACTCACAGGTAGTAAGGTTGAGTGACACGCAATCATCTAACAAGCATTTATTAAGCATCTACTATAGTATTCCAGGTGTTGTGCTAAGCACTGAGAATACAAAGAGAGTGGAAAAAAATAAACCCTACTGTCAAGGACTTCATAGTCTTGGAAAAAGAAATGGTAAACCACTCCAATTTTTGTTGTTGTTGTTGTTTTTTAATCAGCAGCTGGTTCTTATTTGGAAATAAGTAGGAAGGGCAAAGGCCAGATCAGAAAAGACCAATTATTAGAGAACTAGACATCATAACCAGTGGAACTTTGGGGGCAGGATATTCTGCTGGAAGCGGCATATTTGAGGGATCAGAATCATACTGGAACTTTTTTTTTCCTCTCTCCCTGCCCTCTCACAGCCAAACCTAAAGTGTTCCAGATTCCCCCAAGATAATACTATAAATGGCCCTCTGAAATATTTCTCATCCAATTCTAGGGTTCCTAAAGCCATTCATCTGATATGATCTTGACTTCAAGAGTTGGGTACTCAGTCCTAAGCATATGGCACCTGGGGCAAAAGGACCTTGGAATCAGTTCCATGTACTCTAATAACTGGACGTGCCTGAAGATAACATCTACAGCCAAAAGACCTTTTTCTCCATGTTACTTTAGGGGCCTGCTAGGGCCTGTTAGTTAGTGTCCACGGCAATGTGCAATTCTTTCCTGAAAGTTTTTCCTCCTTAGGCTTGGCACTAGAACAGCAGTAGTCAGTCTCTTGAGAAGCTCTGTACCAGCAATCTGTACAGGCCACATGGAACCAGGTATCCTAGCCATCACATTGGACCCAGGCCACTGTCTCTTCCTGGGATGATGGGCAGCTGGGGGCTGCACAAGTCTCCCCTCCTCCAGGGACAACTGTCATCTGATGTGACAGGCACTTCTGGGGAACATTGGAGACAACATGCAAACGATGCACAAACGAGCTAAATACAGAATAAACTGGAGATATTCTAGAAGGGAAGTCTCTGAAATGAAGGTAGACTGTGGGAAACATCTTACAGAAGGTTGGAACTTTAGATGAGACTTGAAGAAGGTCAAGGAAGCCAGGGGATGAAGATGAAAAATGAGAGTTCCAAGCATAGGGGATAGCCAGTGAAAATGCTTGGAGTGAGGAGATAGAGTGTCTTGTGTGAGGAAGAAGATGGAGACCAATATCATGAGATGGCAAAGGGGATTAAATTTAAATAGAATAGAAATGTAGGTTATTAAGGGCATTAAAAAACCAACAGAGTATTTAAACATATCTTCCTGACTCCAGGCACTTTGTGGCTTCCAGCACTCCACACACACTATGCCACCTAGCTAAAAGAACTTAATTAAAATCAACATGTAATAATTCATAATTTTATGTTGTGTTATTACATGGTAGCAATAAATAGTGTGGTTAACCATGAACTTTTCGAAATGCCAGAATATTCTAACTCTAATGATCCTTAGGCTCAGAATTTCTAGAAGAAAAGTAGATTTACATTGAAGAAATGTTTTTGATCAGAGCAGCTTTTTTGCCCCCTAAAACATATCACAGAATGAGAGTTTCATCCAACAGGTAAAGTTGACCCTTGTTGACATTGTTATGAAAGTGAGAGTAAAAAGTCTCAATAGGTGGACAAGGAAATGGAAAGAAAGGTGAACAAACTCAAACTGAGTGGAAAGAGGAGGTTTTGATGAAGGGAGAGTGAAACTATGAAAACAACTCACATAAAATATTCATTGTTAGTGCTAAATAATTCTAAAGAATTCTCTGCTCAGAATTCTATTTCTTATTAGCAGTCAAAACTGTCATCATACCCGTTAGGCAGTTTAGGTCGACAGTCATTTCTCATAACAATTTTGATTGCTCCCAGAGTGATTATAAGAATGTTTTCTTGCCCAGAATGAAACCTATCCTTTCAGGCTTCTTATCTCTCCTTTCTGTAATGACAAAAACTCCTGTCTCCTCTGCCTGTAAGCATGTGTTCTTGACATCTTTGACCCTTTCCATCAATTGTTTGCCTTACATTCTTACATTATTTCTAGCCCATGACCACACATCCTCTCCAATTTATCTTGCCTCATGGTTTCTGAACAGAGCTGTTTGTATACATAATCTTATTAAATAACTGCATAGCTCTGGTGAATTGTACCACTTTGCTAAATATATTCTCTCCCTCAATGTATAAGGGCTTACCTGATTATCAGTCTAACTTAGAGTGCTCCATGCACTCTGTCTGATGATGTCTCTCTACAACAGTGAATTCATGGAATTCCACTCAAGAAATTATAGTGACCATTTCCAAATAGATTTTCTTCTAGTAAGAAGTACCCTACAAATTATCTCTTCTATCATTGTAGGATAAAATTGTAATGAAAATGACATGACTTGATTATTTTAAAGGTTAGAAAGAAGCAATATAGAAGAGGATAATCTTTTATCTTACTACTGCATCTTAAAATAGTTTAACGCCCAAGCCAACAGATGAGCAAGAAAGCAGCATGTCTAGTTGGTGGATGCTATACAAACTGTTAATCTCTTGATGAGAGACTTTAGGTGAGACAGATTTTCACTCATCAATGTCTTGTCCTTCTCATTCCATAGTTTTGCCCAACCTATTTCATGCTAAAAAAATTCTAGCTATGGATCTCTCCATCATTTCTGACTAAACCTCTGGACTGATTTGTTCTAGCACACTTTTTTCTTTGATGCAGGCATAATATTCTGTTTCCCATCATAGCTTGGACCATGCTTTATACCATCCTGCCTTATTGCATGCTCTTTCAATCTAAGCCCCTTGTTTATGACTATTAGCATGAATTGGTCTCATCACTGTAGAGAGAAGGGACCCAACTAAAATGATTTATAGTAATGTATAGGAAAATTTTTCAGTAACTACCATTGTAAATGTTTTCATCTCATGTTTCCATAAAATACCATATCACCGCAGTTATTTATATAACATTTTAGCACTGTTCTTGTATTTTTCTAGTTTGATGAACTTGAGAGTCCTGACATCATTTCAACTTTTATAGGTATCCTTATATACTTAAAAATCATAGTCATTAAAAATGTCAATGGTTAATACAAATTAATCAAACAAGAAGTATTTATCAGATACAGGGGCAGCTTGGTGGATCAGGGGATAGGGTGCTGGACCTAGAGTCTGAAAGACCTAAGTTCAAATTTAGCCTCAGATACTTATTAACTATATGATCCTGGGCAAGTCATTTAAACCTTGTTTACCTTGATTTTCCTCATCTTTAAACTGATGATAATAATAACACCTATATCCCTGGGTTATTGTGAGAATCAGGTTGGATAATAATTATAAAATGCATACCATAGTGCATGGCACATAATAAGTACTATAAAAATGTTCGTTGTTGCTGTTTTTCTATCAATTATGTCCATGGCACTATGCTAAGTAAGCACTGGAGAGCCAAGTACAAAGGATGAAACAATTCCCAAGTATACTTTGAAACTACTATTTAACTCTGTAATTAGTTCATTTTGAAGGCAAAATATGGAATTCAACTAATAAAAGAGACAGAAACAAGAAAAAATAAATCTAGGTGAATAGCATTGCATTGCTTTCTAGCAATATCCTACAGATTTATCTGAATGTCTGTTAACTAGAAGTCTCCAGTGGGTCTGTTAAACACATACTTAAAAATTAAAAGATGATTGACAATCCTAATAATACCCTGAAACACTGCAAGATCAAATTGTCTTCTAATTAGTCAAATAAAAATGGAACTCAGTAGAATTTAAGTAATACATATTTTATCATAGGATTTGAAAAGCTAGGGATTGCATACAGTACACTATGGCATACTGTGAATACAGTAAGGTATTTACCAGACCAGAAAATCTTATTCCCTGATCACTTAACAAAAGAGTTTGCTATATATAGGGCTATGTCTGCAAAATAATGTGACTGAATTTTGTAAATAAACTTAGCAGAATGAAAATACCCATAGGAGTGTTACTTCCTTTAAAGTAGTCACTAAGCAAAGCTCTCCACTCATCCCAGAATTGCTATAATTGCTCCCCAAAAATTTTGGAATTCTTCTTATAGAATTGCTTTCCAAGCTTTGAATAGATACTTTCAAAATCCTCTGTATCAGCTAAGAGTTGATAGCTAAAATTATTTGGGGCCAAGTCTGGAGAATAAAGTGGATAACTGGATGATCAAGAGGGTGAGTAGAGCTTGTGGGGAGGGGATTAAGTGCAATTATAAAGTAATGAAATTGTTTTTATATACGTGTGTGTCATAAATTGGGATGCATATAGTTTCCCAGTCAGTACATTATATAAAAATACTGGTAAGTTTGCATAAAAATTCATTATTACTTCATTGTCATACCTCACTTTCTATCTGTATCATATATTGACATTATCTGCTTTTTTTCTGTAACATAAATTCTACCTGAATGGAATAATGTATCACACTTATCCAATAGGCATTTAGTGACAGACTATGATGTATACCTAGCAACTTATAAAACCCAATAGGTGAGGGGTAGTGGGATAAAAAGAAACTGAAAAGGATATCAGAGCCAAATAGAGAGAGAGGCAAGTTTAGCAATTGCTTATAGTGAATAGCATCTTCCTTAGATGACAAATTATTTGAATACTATGTGAAGTTCATCTTTTAACTCTAGGGTACACCACAAAATGTTTTTTAATAGCAATGAATGAGAAAATAACTAATTCAAAACCTTTTATACATGAATAACAATTCATTTTCTTGCCTTTTTATCAAATGCTTAAAAGCAACCCATAACAACTCAGTATATTGTTAGGCAAACATGCATTACCATGTAATCCATTGAAATACAATCAATCAGAGACTTAAGGATATGAAATAAAGTTCAATGGAAGACAGCTCATTATTTTCTATTGAATATTTTAACAAATCTTTTCTTTTGCTCTCATTATTTTGCTACCTCTGTATTTAGAAAAACACATGAATACTCTATAGTTCATATTATCAATCATAAAAGAAAGTTGAGGATTATAGAATATGCATCATTATCCATGCACAAGCTTTCCTTTCCTCTGAACAGACATGGCATTCAGTTAAACCCATTTCAACTCATTCTAATTTCTTTTGTCATGTGCACCATTTTATAAATCCACATAATTTTACCACTTGTAGCTTCCTTAACCATTGAAGGGCCATGATAATTGCATGTGCCCAGTGACTTAATTGCCACTGTTTGAAAGGAGCTGTGACTTCATTTTTTGTCACTTATGTATACTGTTGATATGTATCATGTCATCTTCAAAAGTAAATTTCATCTCTGGAAGAGGAAAGGCACCTATAAATAAATAAAAAAAAGAACTGATCACTGAAAACAGAAAGGATGTTTGAAAACAGACAAGGAGGGAAGGAAGAAAAGAAAGACAGAGACAGAATATCAGATAACTAGATAAAGAAATACAAAGAAACATAAGACAAAGATAACAACAACAACAATAGTTAACATTTATATAGCAATTAATATGTTCCAGGCATTGTGCCAAGCACTTTGCAATTATAATCTAATTGTTATCCTCACAACAACTCTGGAGTTAGGTGCTATCATTATTGCCATTTTACAAATAAGGAAACTCAGACAAATTGAAGTAAAATTAGTTATCCAAAGTCATAGAGCTAGTAAGTATCTGAGGTTTGATTTGAACTTAGATCTTCATAACTCCAGGCCTGGTGTAAAATAGAAGAAAGCAAATTGTAATTGCAAAAATGTAAACCATTTTTCCTTTACTTTTTATTTTGTTAAATACTTACCAATTACATGTAAAAAATTTTTAATTATTTTTAAAAATTTTATTCTCGTGCTCCTTCTAGTCCCACTCTTCCTCCTTCAAAAGGCAAGCAATTTGATTTCAATTATGCATGTGAAGTCATGCAAAACATATTTCCATATTAGCCACATTGCAAAAGAAAACACAGACAAAAATAAAAAAGTAAAAGATAATATGCTTCAATCTGCATTAAGTGTTAAGTACTCTCTGTCTGGAAGTGTATAACAATCTTCATCATGGGTCCTTTGGAATTGTCTTGGATCATTGTCATAATTAGACTTAGTCTAGGCTTTCACAGTTGATCATCCTAACCCAGAGAAAGAGAGAGAGAGAGAGAGAGAGAGAGAGAGAGAGAGAGAGAGAGAGAGGATTACAGAAAGTAAAATAGATAATTCAGTTTTAAGTTAATTTACTTATTCAGTGCCATACAAATCAAACTACCAAAAAATTATTTGATACAGCTAGAAAAAAGAATAAAATTATCTGGAAGAACAGAAGTTTAAGAATATTAAGGAAATCAATGAAAAAAATGTGAAGGAAAGCAGCCTAGGATTCCATTTCAAACTGTATTGCAAAGTGGTAATCAACAAAACAACTTAGTACTGGCTAATGGAGTGGTGGAGCAGTTGAATAGATTAAGTAAACAATACACAGTACTAAATGACCACAGAAATATAGTATTTGATAAACCCAAAGATCCACTTTGGGGGCAAGAATTTAACATTTGACAAAAATTGCTAGGGAGACTGAGATGTAGTTCGGCAGAAACTAGGCTTAGGCTAACACTTCATACTGTATACCAAGATAAGGTCAAAATAGATAAATGATTTAGATATAAAAAGTGGTATCATAAGTAAATGGGCAGAGCATGGAAAAATACACCTATCAGATTTATGGGTAATGGAAGAATTTATATATATATATATATATATATATATGCTTCTCTCGAGTCTTGTATTTCAAAGTCAAATTTTCTATTCACCTCTCGTCATTTCTTCAGGAATTCTTGAAAGTCTTCAATTTCGCTAAATGTCCATTTTTTCCCTTGAAGAATTTTATTCGGTTTTGCTACTAAGTTATTTTCATTGTAATCCCAGCTCTTTTGCCTTTCAGAATATCATATTCCAAGCCCTCTGCTCCTTTAATGTGGTAGCTGCAAAATCTTGTGTGATCCTGATTATGGTTCCATAGTATTTGAATGGTTTTTTTCTGGCTGCTTGAAGTATTTTCTCTTTGACCTGGGAGCTCTGGAATTTGGCTCTAATATTCCTGGGAGTTTAGATTTGGAGGCCTCTTTTAGGTAGTAATTGGTAGATTCTTTTATTTATTTATTTATTTTTAGCCTGTGAACTTAAGATATCAGAACAATTTTCCTTGATAATTTCTTAAAACGTGATGTCTAGGCTTTGACCATGACTTCTTAAATTATCTCTCCTTGATCTATTTTCTAAGTCAGTTTTTTTTTTCCTGATGAGATATTCCACATCTTTTTTTTTATTCTTTTGACTTTCTTTCATTGTTCATTGATTTCTCATGGACTCATTAGTTTCCACTTACCAAATTCTATTTTTGAAGGAATTATTTTCTTGAGTGAGCTTTTGTACCTCTTTTTCCATTTGGCCAATTGTGCCTTTTTTTTTAATCATTTGGTGAATTCTGTTTTTTAAGGTGTTATATTAGGCCTGCACAACATCTAGCTCACAAGTCAAATGTTGTGAAGGCCTGTTTTACATTCTTTACATTTTTCATGGGCCACCCAAAATCATTTGGCAGATGCAAGCAGCCCTATGTTGTGCAGGCCTGCTGTAAGGGAACTTCACATAGTCAGTCTTGCTAAGGGTTTGCAATTTTCACAGGCCACCCAAAATCCTTTAGTGGGGTACAAGCAGTGCTTGGCCAATAAGCATCCCATGATGTTGTGCAGGCCTGTGCTATGTTCTTTAGTATTTTTTGTTCCTCTTGTCTTTTTGTAATTTTCTTCATTTACTGTCAGTTTTTTACCTAATTTTTCTCTACCCCTCTCATTTCAAAAATCATTTTTTAGCTCTTCCAGAAATTCTTGTTTGGCCTGTATCAAATTTACATTTTTCTTTGAGGTTTTCTTTATGCCTGTTTTGACTTCATTGGCTTATTCTTAGTTTTTGTCTTGATCTTCCCTGTCACCATAATAGCTTTTTTTGTCAGGGTTTTGTTGTTGTTGTTTTTTCCTTTTCCCATGCTATTTCTTAATTTTTACTTTTATATTAAAGTTGAGTTCTGTTCATAGCATAGGAGGTAGAAGGGACACTCTCTCAAGCTTCAGGCTTTCTTGCAATACTGTTTTCAAAGCTAGTTCTGAGTGTTTAGAAGTTTTTGGTGCTTTCAAAGTGGTGTAATCTAGGAAGAGGTGTGCTCACTGCTCTCCTGGTCTGTACTCTGATCCTTACCCAGCAAAGGCTCTAATCCTTTGAGACTACAATCAATACTGCTACTCAGGGCACTACAGTACTTTAGCCAGGTCCATAGAAGCATTAACAGGAACACACAGAGAAAACCACCTAGGTAATGAGACTTCCCTATCAGCACAACTCAGTCACAAAGAAGCCTCATTTGGATTTCTTACTTTCCGTCTTTCCTGAACACATGGAAAATCTATAGTATAAAAGATATTCGAAGCTTAGGTTCTGTTCTCTGTGTGTGTATGTGTGTGTGTTTCCTACAGTCCACAAGCAATCAATGAATGGAAGAGAAGCTGGTGCCTTGTTTAGAGTGAATGACAGCAACTACCACCTTCTTAACCCACAGATTAATTGTTCTGCCTTCCTGATTGTGATAACCCAATGTAAGTGAAGAATTTTGGTTTTCTAACTCATTTATATTTATAGACTATTTTTCATCTATCTACCCAAGTTAATGTCACATTAACTTAAATGTTTTCTATTATCAGAGACTCTCATTATCTAGTTCAGTATTATAAAATTGTATTCTGTTGCTTTAAATCTAAGAAAGAAAGTGACAAGGAAAGTTTTTGATTTGAACTTGAGATAGAAAATGGAAACTGAAGAGCTACAAGTACTGAAAAGTGGAATTGAGTAGAAATATTATTGGGTATCGGAAAAACCTCCATCTAAATATGTTGCATTTTTCTTTTACTTGGAAACAACTATTTTCCTATGTTGGCCAGCTTCTCCCTAGAGTCCTTTACAGGTTTTTGAAAGCTGTAAAGCCGTAAACCATTCCTCACTTCATTGACATTAAGTTGATGTTTGCGTGGGAAAAAAATCTAATACTTTTAGTCTGAAAATTGGTACTTTCATGTAGTTAATTTAAAGGTTCTGAAAACATGCACGTAATTTGATTCTAAGCTAGTGCTGCAGAGAAATTTTGTTCAAGAGTAGCTATATGAGAACTTCAGGAAACAGTTTGTAAGAGTAATAGCATCGTTACACTTTGAATGACTGAACCAGTCTTCTGTTCCATTAAGGTAACACGGTATGTGTTGCCTTAACTGGTTTAGGTAACCAACACAGAGATCAGGTATTACAAAAAAACCTACAGTTACAAGGATAGTGTTAGAGATGAGGACAGTGCAGTGAGGAAGAGGACAAGAGCCCCATTTCCCTATCATTCTTTGGTTAACAGGGATATACACAGTTGAATTATTATTGATTCTTTTGAGGGTTTGCTTTGCCACTAATCTATGTCTTCTTCCATATTTTCAGATATTATAATTGAGAGCATCTCCAGAAAGCAAAGCTAGAAACTTACTCCTGACTTCACCACACACACACACACACACACACACACACACACACACACACACAAATTCATTATCAGATGATATAATATTTAATATTTTTAAATGTATAATACAGTGCCTGGCACATAGTAGGCACTTGATAAATACTTAATTCCTTCCCCTTACCTCATCCACCCACACTCCAGCAGTCCCTTGTAGCTCCTTGACAAGCTTCCTTAGCCTTCCTCTGAAGCCAGGAGACTCATATCCCTCAGGACAGAAACCTGTTACCTTCAGCCTATAGGGCTCCTCCTTAGACATGGATGTCCAACCCCCCACAGCAAGTTTGTCTGTCTCCTACCAGGTAATCATTCAACCTACTCAAGCACAACACTCTCTTAGCTCATCCCCTATCTTAGACCAGTTACTAAGGCTAAGCAGCCAATCCCCAACCAGCTTAATTAACTCCCTTTGGAGAGTTCTTTGTTTATACCTATCCTCCTTCAATCAAGTAAAGACACCTGCCAAACGTAGTGAGGTAGATTTACAAGTGAATACGTTCCAATTCAGTCTCTCCTTTCTCATGTCTATACTTTTCAAACTTACCCAAATATTCTTTTAATGCTTAGGTATAACAATTATAGCCTCATGCCCAAAAACCTTTGTCACACCTTTTAAGTATCTGCTAGCCTCACACTATACAACATAACCATGCATCTTACTTAACCCAGTCCAGGCAACCAATCTGAGGGTCCTACTGCCATCATACTTCTCTCCTAGAGCAGTCATGCCCTACTGTGCCTGACCATATGACCTCCTCAAGTGAATTTGCCTTGAGTGGGAAAATTCCTCATTATAACTGATTTCAGGTCCTTCAAAGTCTATTCCCAATTTATCTTTCCAGCCTTCTTTTATGCTATTTCCTTTTATATCTTCTGTAGTCCATGTACACTGGACTGCTAGAAACCCCACCACTACCTAATTTCATCATGAGCTATTTCAGCAATGTACAAGTATGTAGACTAACTATCCTCCTGTACTCATGAGGTTGATTTCTTGGCCCTAAGTGTAAGACCTTACATTTATCCCTATTGAATTTCATTAGATTCATCCCAGTGTTCTAGCCTGTCAAGATCTTTTCTGAACCTGGCTTATCCAGTGTATTGGCTATCTCCCCTGACCCCCAGCTTGATGTCATCTGCAAATTTAACAAGTAGGTTATCTATGCCTTTATTCAAGTATTTGATTAAAAATATTAAATAACACAAGGACAAGCACAGATCCTTATGGTACTCTACTGGAACCCTCTTTTTAAGGTGATGTTGAACGATGAGCAATTTCTTTTTGAGCCAAGCCATTGAACAAGATCTGTATCCATCTAATTATTCTATAGTTTGACCCATATCTGTTCATGCTTTCTATGACAGTACATGATACTTGATCACAACCTCTGCTAAAATCTGGGTAAACTATATGTTCAGCAGTCCCCTGTCTAACTAATTTAATTATCCCATCAAAAATAAAAGGAAATAAGCTTAATCTGGAATGATCTATTCTTGATGAATCAATACTGACTTTTGGCACTTCATTTACTTTTCAAGATGTTCATTAATCATATCTTTGATCATCTGTCATATAATTTTCCTAGGAATCAAGGTCAAGCACAGGGATCCATAGTTTCCACTCTAATCTTTTCCATTTTTTGAAAGTTAGGATGACTTTCACCCATCTCTAGACCTGTAGTATTTCTTTCATTCTCCAAGACATTTCAAATATCATTGAAAATGACTAAGATGGCTAAGTAATTGCTTTTGCTGGTTCTTTCTGTACCAAAGGGTATGGTTCATCTGAGGTAATGGACTTGAATTCATCCAGGGCAACTAAGGTATTCTCTCACAATCTCCTTACTTATCTTGGGTATCGATTTTCTATCTATAATTTTAGTTCTGTATTTTGATTGAAAAGTTGTTATCTTTATTTAAAAAAAAGCAGAAGTGAATAAAAATTAAGCACCTCTTCCTTCTGTCATCAGTTATCATCCTACCTGGATAGTCTTATCTCTTCCTTAATCTTCCTCTTTCCTCAAACAACAAATACTTGGGTTTTTTTTCTTTACCTTCCTTTCTTTAGCACCTAGATTGTTTAATAAAACATTTGTTGAATTGAATTAAATAGACTCAAGGGTCTTATCATAAGAAAGTGTCCTATGAACTCCATGCTCCCTATAATGTCTTAAATATTTTACTCATGCTTTATCATCCCATCAATCAGCAGGAAGATGGTTAACCAGGCTTCTACACAAACACAATGCTCCTTCATTCCAACATAGGTAATACAAAACTATCTTTGCAAGGAATGATAGTAACGATTCACATTTATTTAAGGTTTATGAAGTACATTATTATAAAACATATTTAGGCAGTTAGGTGGTGCAATGGATAGAGTTCCAGACCTAGAGCCAGGGAGACCTGAGTTCAAATCCAGCCTCAGACACTTACTAGCTATGTTACCCTGGGCAAGTCACTTAACTCTGTTTGCCTTAGTTTCCTCATCTGTAAAGTGAGCTGGAGAAGGAAATGACAAACCATTCCAGTATGTTTGGGGTCACGAAGCATTGGACATGTGTAAAATGATTGAACAACAACAAAAACACATTTTTCATAGCAACCCCTCAAGATATGTAGTCCTCACTTTCTTCATATTTAAAAATAGGATAATACTTCCTGCTCTACCTACCTAAGGAGGTTTGGGGGAATATCAAATTACTTAATATATGTGAAGTTGGTTTGGAAAAGATAAAGAATTATTACAAACATTGGATATTATTTGTTATTTACCTAATGATCCTAAAAGAACTGATGTTTTTCAAGGAAAAAAATATTATATCTACCATATATTATATTTTCTAATTAAGATGAACATATTAATAAACTGCCATCCTCTGCAACTCACATTTTCCTTAATACTGTCCTTTACATTTTAATATAACATCAATCTATCATTGTAATGTATATTTACTCATTCAGTGAAAAGTTGAAGTGGAAAGACCAAATCTGTGTAACAAATTTTTGTCCATACTAAACACTGCCAATGTTCTTACTATTGAATCTTTCTTTATGATTTTGACTGCTATCTCGTTGATAAAGAAAGAATTACTGTTGTGAATCTAAGTCATCTTTTCTGCACTTATCAGCTAAAAAAAGAGGAAGCTCATTAAAACAAGATTTTAAAAAATTAAGATAAAAAAGAAAAGAAAAAAGTTGCAGAACCATCCTTCTCTTTCTCTGTCTCTGTCTTTCTGTCTCTGTCTCTGTCTCTGTCTCTCTGTCTCTCTCTCTCTCTGTCTCTCTCTCTCACACACACACACACACACACACACACACACACACACTACTGAGTTTTCTTAGTCTTTACTCCTTTGTTTGAAGCACATAGCAGAGAACTACTAAGCTAAGAGTAGACCTGAGTCAAACAATGGTCATGCATGCAACTTCCCCATCTTAACCTCCCTCCTCCAAGTTTAATGTTGTTTGGAGGCTGAGGTATATTAGAGCTATATGTATTTCTAAGTTTATGTCCCAAGAACAAAGTACCTAGACCCAAGACCCAAAAAGGGAGTTTCTGGTCAATACCAATTTAAGGGTTGTTTCTCTAAAATACTTAATTTTGAGAATTTGGGGGACCAGATTCCTATTGAGAAAAAGGGAAGTTCCTAAAAGAGTCAGTCTTTTGGGGAAGAGAGAATTCTACATGCATTGCATTATTAAAAGCTACAATAGCAACATAGGATTAAAAGCAACAATACATAGAAATAAAAGATATATAATTTGCCCTGTTCTTTTGCTGGGAACTACCCAGACTATAAAGATTCAATGGAAAGTTCCTACCATTTCACTTCTTAGGTATTGAAAGAACTCATGTGTAATCTAGTTTCAGGAATCTGAATGCCTGTGGGACTCAAAAGAATGTAAAAGATTGCCTATCTAGCCACTCCAAATTTGTTAGGGGAGTTTTCTTGGGGAAGTCTAAACAGAAAGGTTAGTACCATAAGATTGGATTCCCAAATTAGTGTCTGGCATTAAAATGGGACTTATCTGAATGCTGGTAATTGCCTACAATCCACAAATTCATTTCCTGTTTGAGATAGTATGAGCCCTTAGGGAAGAACCATAAGACTTCAGGTTGTAAGTATCTCTTGCGTGAAAGTAGATCTCATTGGAATGTTGTGCCATCACTTCTCCCGTATTTATTTCTCTTCCAATAGGAGCCCAAATTATTTGTGTTTGCCATAAAAAGGTAAGACTGCATAAGGCTGTTGGAGGAAAGGTAGAACTTAACTAGATAACAAAAAGAATTGTATTAATTGTTCATGAGTTACTAAAATTCCTTTATATGGTTTCTGCATTTTCTGTGAGTTGAAATATAGGTTTTCCCATATCTGCTATATACATTGTTGCCTTTAATATCTGTACAGAAGCTGCAAATTTATTTTACCTCCCATACACAGAGCAACATGAGCCACATCTGTAGTTGCACATGGTGGGGGTGGGGGGTTAAAATAGGTAAAAGAGATAAGATCTGGCTGCAGGAGGTTGGTTGTTAGGGTTGATCCTAAAGTTTGAATTAATTCAATGTAAGTCCAGAGTTTGCTGCTCAGGGTAATGAGTTACACTTAGAACTCTGCTTTTTAGACTTATAATTTCCCAAAAGCCAGATTAACCCACGTATTGCAAGCATGGCATAAGTGAAAGAATGAGGAGATCTAAGGTTCTGATCCTGGCCCTGCCAGTAACTAGTAATGTGATCTTGGGTCATTTTACCTCTTTCTCTGCTTCTTTTATCTACAAAATGAAGAAATTGAACTAAAGAATCTCTAAATTCACTTCCAAACCTAAATCTTGTGATTCTGTGATTTTTATTTCCTAAAACATATAGCAATACAGTTTTGCTTCAAATTATGCTTTTTGTTCCTTTAAATAATTTCTTATACATTCCATAGTTTCTTCACTCCATTTTACTTCAATATGCTAAAATGAATAAAGAGTATTACTATGCCCTAGTCTCTGAGTCTGATATAATTCACTGTAGAAATAAGTAATTAATGTAAGTTGAGAAATTGATATAAACTCACTTGTCCTAGGATACTTTAAATAGGGCATGACTGTATAATTATTTCCAACCAGCTTCCAATATTTTTCCTACTTTGTCTGGAAACTAGTCTACCTCCCATTTGTTCTTTGAAGTTTGGGATAATTAAAAAGCCATTATGATTCCTTCTTTGCAATGACGCTACATAAATTAAGTCTCAGCAGTGTTGAAACGCATGAAGTGATATAACCCTTTCAAAGTGTCATTTTATCTGCAATTCAAATTTCATTTGTGTGATCAGGATTCCTTCAAACATTTAAAATTTGGACCTCAACCTTTTGGATGCATATAATACATAGCTATTTTTTAATAATTAATAGGACAGTTTGTTAAGGACTTTCATTAACAGTATAAGAATATATAAAACATAATGTTTTCTTCTCAGAAACCTAAAGGGTCTACTAAAGTAGAAGAATATACTTTCATAGTTTAGGCATTTATAGGTGAAATTCCCTGGTGTAGATGAGATTATTGTTCCTTAAAGTTCAAGGCAATCTTTGTCAGTCTACACTGACAAATTCTTGTCATAGTCTTCCAAAATATTAATTTTGAAGAGACAGAAAGGTAGCCTAAAAAATTTTAGGTTACTTCTGACATAAATTTCGTGACACATGGATCAGTGGCAGGAGATCAAAACATGACATGAAGGGACTCAAGAAAAATTCTCTATAAGGAAAATAAAGAAAAAATAATATTTTCCTGAGGGAAATTGTCTGGCAGATGATAGGGCCTAGTAACTCTGTTTATTGTCTAAAGAACAATCTAGGTAAGTTCAAAGAAGATTATTAATAGATTGGCCATAGGGTGATGAATTTTTCAGCCACAGAAACTCTCAAAGACTGTCTACTAAATTATAGAGGGGTAGCAATCTGTATCAGTGGATAGAGTACTGATAAAAATTACCCATGAATTACTGAAAAAGTGGAAATCAATAGTGAGTCAATTAAGATTTATGAGATGAATGACATGATCTGAATGAAAAATCATATAGAAGAAATGTGGACAATATTATAGTAACTCAAAAAATGGAACAGAGGTGTAGAAAAAATGATGTTTTCTTGGATAAGGAGAAAGGAGAGGAATGAGGAATACAATGAGAGGGAGATGGAGGATGATAGAAGAAAATTATGGTAAGGAAGAATCTGGGTAATTGTTGAAGTAGCATTCATAGGACTGGTGTGGATACAGTTTAGCTGAAGCCCCAAGTACATTTTTGGCAAAATTATGAAGATAGCAAAGTTCACCTTTAGAATCTTTCCTAGAGGCAGAGTCAAGGTGGTGGAATGAGAGGCCAAATCTGCCAAAACCTTCCCCAAAACATCCTCTACAATGACTGCAGAAAATACTCCAAACCAAATTCTGATGAGGAATGCCAAGACAAAGTGACAGTAAGCCATTTTTCCTGCACAGAGCAGCTTGGAAAGATACAAAGAGGTAAGTGGACACTGGGGTGGCAGTTGGCCAGAAATACTAGTGGTAGTGAGCTCATTGGACTATGGTGGCAGCAGCACTGGCAAGGAACAGCTTAGCACCCAGGAATGGTAAAGGGATAGAAAAACTTGGCAGAATGAAATCCCAGAAGACCCCTGTACTAGAACAGTATCTGTTCACCCATTTCCCAGTTTGGGATAGAGGAGCAGTCTTGGTTGTGAGGGAGCAGGGGCCCAACCTGAATAGGAACCAGAATATAGACCAGAAGGACAGTGAACAGACTTCTCTCTAGATCATATTACATCAAAAGTACTGAAAACTCACAGGCCCCAAGACCAAGCTGTGAAATCAGCAGAAAGACATAAAAGAAACTCAGGCCAGACATCCCCCCACAGATGGACAGAGGTCAGTTCTAACATAAAATTCAACACAAGAAATAGGACATAAAAAATGAACAAAGAACAACAACAAAAAAGACTTGATCATAAAAAGTTACTATGATGACAAGAAAGCTCAAGATACAAATTAAGAAGACAACAATTTGAAAAAAATCTACAAGTAAAGCCTCAAATTAAAATATAGATTGGACACATGTACTGAAGGAATTTCTAGAAGGTCTAAAGAAAGAGATTCTGAAAAGAGAAAAAAAACTAAAAATCAAATAAGAGCTGTAGAGGAAAAATTTGGAAAAGAAATGAGACTTATGCAAAAAAAATCATGAAAAAAGAATTAACAAATATGCAGGCAAAAAAGGCACAAAATATTAAAGAAAATAGTTTCTTAAAAATAAAAATTGGTTAAATGATAAAAGAGATACAAAAATATTGAAGAAAATAACTCCTTAAAATTAGAATTGGCCAAATGGAAGCTAAAGATTCCATAAAACACCAAGAAACAGTATGAAAAAGTTTTAAAAAACTGAAAAGCATAGAAGAAAATATGAAACATCGCATGATTAAAAAAACATGAAAATGGATCAAGAAGAAATCATTTAAGAATTATTAAAAATATGAAAGCCATTAGCAAAAAAGAGCCTTGATATCATATTTCAAGAAATTATGAATGAAAACTGCCTTGATATCTTAAAACCAGAGAGCAAAGTAAAAATTGAAAGCACCCACTGATCACCTCCTGAATGAAATCCAAAAATTAAAAACTTCCAGTAACATAGCCAAAATACAGAGCTACCAAATCAAGAAGTATATTTTGCAAGCAGCTCGAAAGAAACTGTTCAAATGCCATTGAGCCACTCTCAGGATCATGCAAGATTAAAAGCTACCACCATAAAGGAGCAGAAGGCTTGGAATACGATATTCTGAAAAACAAAGGAGTTAGGATTACAACCAAGAATACCCCACGCACACGCACACACAAAGCTGAATATAATCCTCTGTGAAGGAAAATTGACAATTTGTGAAAGAGAGGACTTTCAAAATTACTGATGAAAAGAACAGAGCTAAATAGAAAATTTGACAAACATAATAAACCAGAGAAGCATAAAAATGGTAAACATGAGTGAGAAATTGTAAGAGTCTAAATAAGCTTAAACTGTTGACATTCCTGTAGGAGGAGATGATACATATAACACTCTAAGAACTTTATTATCATTAGGGTAGTTAAAAAAAATTTCTTAGATAGAAGACATGGATGTGAGTCTATTATGCTGGCATTATCTTAAAAGAAGAATAATAGGGTGAGAAAGAGGGCTATATTGAGAGAAGGGAGAAGAGAAAAGAGGGAAATTATCTGCTATAAAAGAGGTGTATAAGGAAAAGTTTGTACAACAGAGGAAAATGGGGGCAGGGATGCCAAAACCTCATTCTCATCTGAACTGGTTCAAGGAGGAAAGACTATATATGTACACACAGTGGGGTACAAAAATTCATTACCTGACAGGGAAGGTGGAGGGAAAGGGTGCAACAGAAAATGAAGTTGAAAAGAGGGAGGCATAGAGGATGCAGATGTCAGAAGCAAAAGAAACTTTTGAGGAGGGGGCAGGGTAAAAAAAAAAGGATAAATAAAATAGAATCATAAGGAGGGAAATACACAGTTTTCATAACTGTAATTGTGAATGGTAGGAGCTAATCTGTAAGATGGAAAAAGGATAGCAGAATGAATTAGACATCAAAATCTAACAATATGTTGTTTCCAAGAGATATAGTTGAAACAGAAAGATAGAGACGCAAATACTTACTATTATTATCTATTATGCTTCAGCTGAAATAAAAATGGCAGGGGTGGTAATCATGATCTCAGACAAAGCAAAAGCAAAAATAGAACCAATTAAAAGAAATATGGGGAAACATTTGCTAAAATATAACATAGATTATGAATTAATATCAATGCTGAACATATATGCACCAAATGGCATAGTCACTGCATTCTTGAAGGAAATGGTAAATGAGTTACAGGAGAAAATAGACAGTAAAACAATACCTATGGGAAGCCACAATTTATTCCACTCAGATCAAGATAACTCTAACCATAAAATAAAGAAGAAAGAAGTTAAGGAAGGAGGTGAACAGAATTCTAGAAAAGTTTAATATGATAAACCTTTGGATAAAATTGAATGAGAATAGAAAAAAAATTTATTTATGTGTATGTGTGTGTGTGTGTTGACAAAATTTAAGGGCATAAAATCCTTACAAAAATGCAAAAAAGGAGAAATATTAAATGCATCTTTTCCAGACATCATGCAATAAAATTGCATCGAATAAAGGGCTTTGAAAGCATAGATTAATAATTATTTAGAAATTAAATAATATATTCCTAAAGAATGAATGGATCAAAGAATGAATCATAGAAATGATCAATAATTTCATTAAAGATAATTATATCAAAGGGGCAATTTCTCAAGATTTGTGGACTATATCTAGAGCAGTACCTAGGGGAAATTTTATATTCTAAATATGTACATCAAAAAAAATAGAGAAAGACTTAATTGACAAACCAGGAATGCTCTTTAAAAAAAACTAGAAAAAGAAAAAGTTAAAAATTGACAAACAGCAAAATAGAAATTCTGAAAATTAAAGGAGAGAATAATATAATTGAAATAAAAAAACTATTGAACTAATAAATAAAACTAGAAGCTGGTTTTATAAGAGAAAATAAATTAAAAATAAGAGCTGTTTTAATATTTTTAAAAGAAAATCAAATTACTAATATCAAAAATAGAAGGCATAAATGAACAACCAATGAAGATGAAATTAGAGTAACTATTAGAAGTTATTTTGCCCAACTTTATGATAATAAAACTGATAATCTAAATGAAATAAATGAATATTTATCAAAATATAAATTACTTGGCTTAACATAAGAAGAAATAGAATACTTAAATAACCTTACCATAGAAATAGAAGTTAAACAAATCATAAATGAACTCCTCCCCACAAACACAAAAAAGATCAGATGGATTTACAAATTAATATCAAACATTTGTAGAATAATTAATTCCAACACTATATAAACTACTTGAAAAAATAGTCAAAGAAAAAATTCTATCAAATTCCTTCTATGACACAATTATGATTTTGTTACCTAAACTAGGGTGCAAAAACAGAGAGACAAAACTGTAGACCAATTTCCCTAATAAGCATAGGAATACATGAAGCTTTTCTTAAAATAATAAGTATTATTTATCTAAAATCAAGAGCAAGCATTATCTGTAACAAGGATAAATTAGATGCCTTCCCAGTAAGATCAAGGTTGAAGTAAGGATGTCCATAATCAACACCATTATTTAATATTGTACTAGAATTGCAAAGTATAGCAATAAGACAAGTTAAAAAAAATAAAGAATAAGACTAGACAATGAAGAAATAAAACTATCACTTTGCAGATGATATGTTATTATTATAGAATTTGAGAGAATCAACTAAAAACTGGTCAAAATAATTAACAGCTTTAACAAGGCTGAAGGATATAAAACAAACCCACCTAAATCATCAGTATTTATATATGTTACCAAAAAAATTTAGCAAGAAAAGATAAAAAGATAAATTCCATTTAAATTATCTGCAGACAATAAAAAAATACTTGGGAGTCTACCTGCCAAGATACACACAGGACTTATAGGAACATAATTAAAAAAACACTTTTCACAAAAATAAAGACTGATCTAAATTATTGGTGACTTGATCAGCTAGGTGGCCCAGTGGATAGGGTGCCAGGCCTGGAGTCAGAAAGATTCATCTTCCTGAGTTCAAGTCTGGCCTCAGATACTTTTTAGTTGTGTGATTCTGGGCAAGTCATTTAATCCTGTTTGTGTTAGTTCCTCATCTGCAAAATGAACTGGAAAAGGAACAGCAAACCACTCCACTATCTTTGCCAACAAAACTTCAAATGGGGTCACAAAGAGTCAGACACAACACTATACAACCACAAAAATAATTGGAGAAATATTAATTGCTCAGGGGTAGGTTGAGCCAACATATTCAAAATGATAATACTATCTAAATTAATTTTCTTATCCAGTGCCATACCAAACTACCAAAGGATTGTTTTATATAGCTAGAAAAAATAAAATAATTCATGTGGAGAAGCAAGAGGACAAGAATATCTAATGAAGCAAAAAAAAAATATAAAGTAAGGGGGCCTACAAGTACCCTGTCTCAAACTATTTTACAAAGTAATAATCATCAAAATAATTTGGTACTGAATAAGAAATAGAATGATTAATCAATGGAATAGATTAGTTATATAATACACAGAAGCAAGTGAGCACAATACCCTAGTTCTCAAATATCTGAGCTATTCAATCAAGAACCCACTTTTTGAGTAAAAAAAACTGCTGAGTAAACTAATAGTCTGGCAAAAACTAGACATAAACTAATATCTTCTACCATATGCCAAAATAAGTTGGAATTTGGGTACATGATTTAGACATAAAGGGTGATATACGCAAATAAGGGGAGCATGGAAAAATGCCTATCAGATCTATGGCTAGGGGAATGGTTCATGACCAAAAAAGAGGCAGAGATATTCACAGAAGGTAAAAATAAATCACTTCAATTACATAAAATTAAAAATGTTTTGCACAGACAAAAACAAAGCAGCCATCTTTAAAGGAAAAGCAGGAAACTGGGAGGAGGAAATTACTGCAAGTTTCTCTGATGGAAGTCTCATTTCTCAAATATATAAGGAACTGACAAAGATAGATGGATAGATAGGTACGCTTCTTCTGCTTTGTGTACCTTTCCATGAGCCTAGTAAACAAACAGCAACCCTGAGATAAATATCTCCAATCTGAGAGGCAACATCATGAATTTAAGAGGTAGAGAAATCATAGAGTCCCCAAGTTAGTGACAGCTGTACTGTGGAAGGTCTCCATGAAGCTAATACAACCTACCAAAGTCATCTCCTCTTGTGTTCTGGTACTAGCCCCACCATGATGCTTCCTGTCATTTAAAATATAGGCCATCTGCCTGGTCCCAAAATTTAACCATTCCATATAATCAATTCCTTTCTCCCCCAAAACTGCTTACTGCTTCTATAAACTCTCCATAACCTTCATTCTATTTTCCTTTGAAGTGATTGTAATTATTATTGGGATATAATAGCTTGGGCTTAACTCAATGGATACATAAACTATCAAAGATGAATTTTTATTATAGACACTCTCCTACTCAGTAGTGTAAGGCTATAATAATTTATTCCTGACCATTTTGCAAGACTCTTAGGATCACTGCTTTTCAACATCAACCTCACCCTACTTTTGTATATGCCCACCCATACTCTTAAGAAAGCAACAACTAACTAGTCAAAGAAATACTTTAGGAGATTAGTATTCTGTGTTCCTTAAAAGAGAAGTCTCCCAGGAAGAGTCAAATGAATGATAAAATGGACTCATCTCCCTAGTCCAAATATGCACATCTCTTCTATCTTGAAAATCTTTAATCCAAACCCTTTCATGTGATCATACATTTCCTTCCTTCCTTTCACTGCCAAATTTTTGCATTGAATGTCTTTTCCACCTACTCCATCTATAATATCTCTCTCCTTGTCCCATCATTCTGCTAATACTGTAATTTCAAAAATTATCAGTGATTTTTTGATGCCAGCATAATCCAAAATGGACATTGCCTTTTCTTTGTCTTCATTCTTTATGATTGTTCTGATACATTTGACATTTTTGAGTACTCTTGCCTCCTTCAAACATTCCTGTCTTTATTTGACTGACACTGTTTGACTATTCTAGGTCTCTTTTTACCTCTTTGGTTACTCCTCTTTCTCCTTCTTTTGTTCCTCTTCTGCCCTCTAAATATGCTTTTCCCAAGGTCCTCTTTATAGTCTCTTAGAATTATCTATTCTCACAGCTTCAACTTTAACCCTTATGCTGAAGACTTCCAAATATATATGCATATATATATATGTGTGTGTGTATATGTATATGTATTTGTTTGTGTATAATGTTATCCTCTTGCCAAGTTCCAATTTCATATCCTTTGCTTTCCAATGGATATTTCCATTTCTATTTTAATATTTTGCCATCACCTCAACTCAACATGTCTAAAATAAAATTCTTTTTGTCATCTTCCCTTTTAAAGTGTCACCCATTCCAATTTCCCGTGCTCTATCAGTTTTGTATAACCTAGTAGAATGGGCAGATGAGAACAATTTGTTCCAGTGGCCATGAAGACAGCTGAAGCAGGTGCTGTGGAGCACTTAGAGCTCAGTCAGACATCAAAGATGCCAAGGTCACCCACTGCGTCCCACACCATCACCAGTCATCTTGACTTTTGTCCTGCCACTAGAATTCAATCTGGAAGAGAGAGTGAGGCTGACAACTTTGAGCAACTCTGCCTCACTTAAAGTCTATTCATGCACAAGTCAAAACAACACCTGTGATTTCATTGGTCCTCTTCAAAAGTGAAGGACAAACAACAATGCTTTCTGAAGGAGAATATACTACCAGTAGGAGAACAAGCCCAATCCTTGGACTGGCTTTCCAGAACACATGAACCTTGAGAGAGTTATTTGGACAATGTGCAGCAATAGGGAAGATAAAATTATTCAAAAGCTCCATTACATGTCTATGTTTTAAAATTTTCAATGTCAAGTCTTTCAGAGGGTATAATAGGTGTACAGGTACTTTCATTTTCTTTTAGTCTGTTAATTTGTACTTCCGAGACTATTGTGTTTTAAACATTTGTTTTGTATAGAAAAATAATCTTATATACTTGATCTAAGTATATCTCCATTCCCTTTGAGGAGAATCTAGATATGAGCTAAACATGAGCTTTAATGTCTCCCCTCACCACCCCATTCACCCCAGGCCTTCAAGGTGAAGATATAAAGAGCCAGAAAGTACAATAAAAGTTATTGTCTTTAGAGGTCAGCACCCCCATCCAGTGACAAAATCTAATCCACTTCAGATATAGGGCCATTCATGAGCCTCTTCAACAAATAAAGATTTATTTTTACATGTGAAATGAGAGGGTTTAACCAGCTGCCTGGTAACATTCCATTTAGCTCCAAATCCATGACTGTACACTCCTATACACTGACTCATTATTTCAAATTTTTAAGAAAAAAGATTAATTTTCAAAGTAGAAAATCTATTGAAAGTTAACTAGTAAAGTTAGCTATTGAAAGATAGCTAGTAAAAATTATGCAGTCATACCCTGCTAATTCTTAGTGGTTTAATATTTTAACCTTCAAAAGGATATTTGTATTTTAACAAAAGATTTCCAGTGCCCAAAACAAATTAATTGTTAATAATGAAATTTAGGCACCATCACATACATTAAGAGAAACATTTGGGAGCAGGGTTCTGTCTAGTACCCCCCAAAAACATACTGTACCTATTTTTCCCCTTGTAAGCCCAACTTTGGTGGCTTAGAGAGAAAAAAAAATGCCCTAGTGTGAATGTAAAGTTGAATGCCATGAAAATTTATTCAAGAATATTTAAGCTTCCTAATTTCAATCAATTCAACATTTGTTAAACAACATTTGTTATTAATATAACCCTACATTCTTTTGACTGCACTATGTTTACTCATTCAAGGCTAGATTCAAATCACACACCTCTCACAAAGCTTTCTCTACCTCATACAGTCCTTAACAATCTTTGATCTCTTTGAATTCCTAAAAACTGCTGTAGTCTGTTCTATGCAACATAGAACAGATTAATTTTATACTACTTTGTATTGTTTTCTACTTGTTTTCAGGTCTCTATATGTTTGTCCCTCTAGGAAGACAGCAAGATCTTTCAGAACAAATACTATTCTTTCTCTCCTCTGTTCTTTTTCACAATGGCTAACACAATATTGAGCACACTGGGAGCTTTAAACATACTTATTGACTTCACAAATATATTCTACATTGAATAAACTGGGAACAGGAGATCAAGAAGCAAATTGATAAAGGACAATGTTAAAGTGACAGGTTTCAATAATTTCTACAAATATATTTATAATGAGCAGAAATAATGTGTGTGTGTCTAGAATCAAGTGTAAGATGCATTTGGAATGCAAGATTTTGAAATCTAGAGAAAAGGGACCCTAATAATAGATTAGTATAAGAAGAGAGGGGAGAAGACACAGTAAGTGTCAGAGGGTTTGCTGACATAGAAGAACAAGAGAAAAAAGTGTAGATAAAATACACAGAATCCTAAGAAATTGTTCTCTTCTTCATTGTGAATTATTGAAGCAGTGTGGAAGTGGATAAGCTTTCAGTTAAGGTTGTTTATTCTTCCTAAAGATCAAGAAATAAGATCACTTTTCTGATCTTCATCGTCACATCCCTTTCTTAGACATCAAAAGCACTCTGCCTCCACAGAGAGAAAGAATAGATATTTTTTACTGTATTGTAACCTCCCAAATAAGGATTACATATCACTCAAACTGTGTTGTGAATTTTTTTAAAAACTATGTGCCCTATTAGTATCTATGCACTTCTTCTTTGATGAAGAAATTCCAGTAGATTGTAACTTCTTTAAGAAAAGAAAATTATTTGATTTCTGTCTTTACATTATCAATGCCGAGTATAGTAACTTGATCATAGTAGGTACTTAATAAATGTTTGTTGAATTGTATGGTATTGTATTGTACATGGCTGTAATTCCATTAGTTTCTATTGATGAGCTTTCCAAGGTGCTGAAATGTTTTATTGTGTGTAACTTGTTGCTGCAAACTTTGTGATAATGTGTAAACCACAGAGTGCAAACATAATGGTTCAATGGTAAGAAACTAAACATTTTATCAGACTATCTTGATTAAAACAACAAAAAACCTCCATTGAAATATTTTTAAAACTGGAAGTTGACATAAAGATTACTGAATTTTATAATTTAAGTAATTGGAATAAGTCTTATAAAAAGTAAAATATAAAAAGTGAAATGACCCAGGCAGAATCATATATTCTAGCCTTTAAATGCTACTATTATCATTTGGTATAGCAATAGGTAATATTGTAAATAACTATAAATCAAATTACAGAATAAAATGATTGTAATTTTCAAGAAATAGAACATTTTAAAATTCCATTTTCTGATTAAATGCATATTGATGTATATTTTTTGTTCAATTTTTCTGCCTAAGTTATTTCTCAAGTATTTAGCCTAATTTCCTGCCTTAGTGATTAGAGTAGTTTTGATATACTGAAATAAGAACCAGAGTTTAGAGTCAGTAAATCTGCATTAGAATTCCAGCTTTGCTGTTAATAACTGCGTGACCTTTGAAAGCACTGCTTTGAACTTTAGTTTTATCATCTGTAAAGTAGTTAAATAATCCCTGTACTCCTCCCTCACAAGGATGTTTTCATCATTATTGTGATCTTGCCTTAGATATGCTGCAGTGGCAAGTTGAGTCATTAGTCATTTGTATGAATTCTGGACCTGCTAATTCTTAGTTTTTGACTGTGCACAAGTGACTTAACCTCTCTGAGTCTCAGTTTCCTCATTTGTAAAAGTGATACTTATAGAACTTACTTTATGGATTGAGAAATTGTTTTGTACTTCTTAAGCACTAGATAAATGAGAAGGGTTGTTATTCTTATTTTTCCACCTTCCTCACAGGGGTGTTGTGAGACTAGAACTTTGTAAACTGTAAAACACTACAGAAACAAGAGCTAAAATAATTTGATTTCTTTTCAAAATTCTTACAGTACAACAGGTTATAATTCAGAGCGTCAGTTCTCAATATACAATTCTATAGATTCATATGATATTTGTGTGAGCATGTGTAATTTATCTAAGGAACCAGAAAGTTCGAATACCCACATTTTTATTCCACCTAACAGTAGTCATTTATTACCACAGGATAAATATTAGGAAAAATGAATTGCATCAAGTATGATTTTAATATTAAAGATATTTATTTTCTTATCTTTCTAATACCTTTGAAATTAGCAATTCCAGGAATATTATTATGATAATAATGCAGAACATCCCTTTTAACAACCATTATAGATAAGTGAGAGTTCAAATTTATTACATATATTCAAATATTCCAGTATGTGATAAAAATACAATACTACATAAGAAGAAATAACATAAAGATTTGGTTATGATGAGAGTTCATGTAACCAAAACTGTGGCAGTTATAACTGTTAGTGGCAAAGTGTTGCTATACAACATATTGCTATATCAATTTTTTTTACTGAGAAAGTACACAAGTGCTGAGGATCTGCAATAAATTCAATGTTTTTCTTTTTCATTTTCAGTTGTAGAATGCAGCAAGAGGAACTGAGAGCAAAAGGTAGCGGGACTACAGGATGCCTCTTCTCTGCGGGATCTAACCAATATTTAACATACCAGATAAGTGAATTAGAATCTTCTCCCATAGCATCCAAAAAGATATGTTTTACACTTTTCAACCAATATCTTCTACTCTATATGCTACCCACAAAATCCTTATATTTATCTCACCCTATCCCTGTTAATCATCTACTTATCCCTCTCATCACTGATACTTTTTTCATACAATGTTTCCTCCAAAGTGACAAAGATAAAGTAACAACAGAAATTGCAAAATGGAAAAATTGACAAGACTTTAATTCTTTGTGCAGATTTGATATTTACATTGGGTTGTAAAAGGCTTTCTGTGTTTCATCATCAAATTGTTTTTAGTATAAATATATGTTTAGTCATACCATCTTATATTTTTAATACTTTCAAGAGGCATTATATTTAGTTCAGAAAACTGAAGTTTATCAAGGTAACTGACTTTCCCAATTTCACAGAATAAGTAAGCTGGAATTAGAATCCAGGTGTCCCAACTATCACACTGTGTTTTGTTTTTATTTGTTTTTCCCATGCCATCACATTGTCTTCCCATGTTTCCCTGCACTTAAGGACTGAAACCTATATGTGTATATATCTATACCCACAAATACTTACAATAATGATAATGATATTAGTAATGACAATAACAAAAACTTCTGTTCTCTCCTTTCTTTCTTTTCTTTTCTTTTTTTCGGGGGGGGGGGGGCTAGGCAGTGGGATTAAACGACTTACCCAGGGTCACACAGCTAGCAAATGTTATGTGTCTGAGGCTGGACTTGAACTCAGGTCCTCCTGAATCCATGGCTAGTACTCTATCCACTGTGCCACCTAGCTGCCCCTGTTCTCTCCTTTCAAAGCCACCCAAACACATATACACTCATGCATGTACACACATATTGAGTCATCTCCAGGACTTCTTTTTTCCATATATGCTTGAAGACTGATTGTACAAATTGTAAATTGCACATTTAACAACTTCCTTTCCAAGTAAAATGTAAATGCCTTGAGCATAGAGGCTATTTCATTTTTATCTTTGTATCCCTTCCTAGTAGCTAGAAGAGTTCCTGGGGATGAATTGGGAAGATGAGTCTTCCTGACTACAGGCTTATCACTCTATCCACTCTGCCACCTTGCAGCCACATATAGCACTGTA
>NW_020954650.1:405111-446062 GCF_900497805.2 Vombatus ursinus
TATCACTCTATCCACTCTGCCACCTTGCAGCCACATATAGCACTGTACAATATCCACACAAAAAAAAAGTTACATAGGAGATCTCTTTTGGATTTACCAATAACTTTGTTAAGTAAGTATTACAGGTATTATTATTTCCATTTTACAGAGAGATAAGTTGAGACTCAGAAAGATTAAATGGCCATTCACCTGTGAAAAATAAAAAGATAGGACTTGATGAATTCAAATGTCCTTTTAAGTTTTAATCCAATTATTCTATGACTTGTGTTATTGTCACCTACTTAGTAAGTGGCAAAAACAGAGTTAGAATTCTGGGACATGTGTAGGGTGGGCAAGTGAAGCTATTATTTGTACTTCAACATCCTCATCTTATTTTCAAACTATCTATTACATGGACTAAATTTTTTTTTTGCTTAACCTATGTTACTTTTCCCAAATACCTACTACAATTCTATACAAAATGAGTACCTAATCAATATTGACAGGTTAAATAAAGTAAAATAAGAACATAAACTTAAAATTAGATGAGACTTTAGAGATCATCCAATTTACCCTTCTCATTTTACAGAAGAGAAAATTGAGACATAGAAAGACTGTGATAGATCCAGTGTTATATAAGTAGTAGATGGCAGAATCTAAACTCATATTAAGGTTCTCTGATTCAAAATAAAGTGTGCCTTCTAGTGGAATATAATTTCACTGAATAAGTCTTATTCTTTTTGTTTTATCTATATATTCCCAGTTTTTGGAATAGGACATAGTAGACATAATTCATAAATGATTCATAAATGACTGTTGAATTGGATAAAATTTGCATTGCATCCATATTGTGCTTTAGTTGATTTCATATTAGCTGCCTCTGTAACAACAGAATGTCAAATAATTGAACACAATCATGACTTTAAAAGGATTTAAGCAACTTTAAGAAAATGATGTGGTACAAGGGAAAGAGTTTTGGTTGACTTTATAATCAGAAGATCTGGATTTGAATCCTACCTCTGATACTCAGTGCCTTTGTGACACTGGGCAAGTTACTCCTACTATGAGCATCAGTTTCCACATTTATAAAATGAAATGGTTTTATTAGATGATTTCTACATTTCCTTCTAGCTCCAAATATATGACTCTATAAGCTACATTTGCTATACTCTCACTCCTTCCCACCCCTCAAAGAAGTCCTCTGACACCCCATCAGGAAATGAATCTGTTCCTGAATTCTCAAAGGTTATGCCCAAAGAATCCAAGATCTGCCAGTTCCTATCCAACTAGAAAGACTACAATTGATTATGAACTTTATGTACCTTTGTCAACTAAAAACAAGACAAAACTAAATTCAAAGAAGCTCATCGACAGTTTGGCCTAAGGGCAAAGAAATTTCAGCCACCACAACTTCCAAAAACCATTAAAAGTCATAGATTATAAACTGTAATTGCAGAGACTTTACTAACATTTACAAAATCACAAACCCTTTGAAATGTAAGTACTATGGTACTTAGCACTAAGGGATGGGCAACAGGGATATGTAGGACAGTTGAACAGATATTATAATTTCAGTAAAAATCAAAAAGATTCAAATGAATAATCAGAAGTTGGAGGATTTAAAAATGGTAAAACCTTGACACTTACTAGCTGTGTGACTCTGAGCAAGTCACTTAACCCCAATTGCCTAAAAAAAAAATGGTAAAACTTGAATGTAGATTCAGGGCTTAGGAAATCATATCTAGTTTAGCCTCAAGTAACAAATATAATTTGGAAATCATATTTCTAAGGAAAGAAATGGCAAATTACTCCAGTGCCTTTGACAAGAAAATACCATGAACAACATTAAAATGATAAAAGATATAATGACACCAGAAGATGAGCCCCTCAAGTCAGGAAGGTATTCAACACATCATTAGGGAAAAGCAGAGGACAACTAGAAGTAGGTCCAGAATGAATGAAACAGCTAGGCCAAAGCCAAAAGGAAGCTCATCTATGGATGTGTCTAGTGACAAAAGGAAAGCCTGATGCTGTAAAGATCAATATTGCATAGGAACCTAGCATATGAGATCTATGAATGAAGGTAAGCCAGCTGTGATCAAACAGGAATTGGAAATATTAAACATTGACAACTTGGGCATCAATGAACTTAAATGGATGGGAATGGATGGATTTTGTTCTACTGTAGGCAAGAATTACTTAGAAGAAATGGAGTAGTCATCATACTCAATAAGAGTGAGAAAAGCAGTCCTGTTATATAATCTCAAAATGACAGAACGTTATCTGTCTGAATCCAAGGCAAGCCATTCAATATCACAGTAATATAAATCTATGTTCCAACCACTGCTGCCAAAGAGGCAAAAGTTGCTCAGTTCTATGAAACCCTCCAACATCTAGAAATAACATAAGCAATGTCACATTCATCATAGGGGATTGGAATGTGAAAGTACAAAATCAAAAGATAATTAGAGTAATGAACATATTTGGCCTTGAAGTACAGAGACTGATAGATACTCACTGTGAAGATATTTACTAGTCATACAGCAAACACTCTTTTTCAGCAACCCTAAAGATGACTATACACATGAATATGTGTAGGTAGTCAATACCAAAATCAGATTGATTATATACTTTGCAACCAAAGGTGGAAAAGTTCCATACAGTCAGTCAAACAAGATCTGGACCTGACTCTGGCTTATTGCAAAATTCAGAGCTAAATTGAAGAAAGTAGGGAAAATCATAAGACTATATAGATATGACCTAAATAATATCTCCTATGTATATGAGGTGGAAGTGATGAATAGATTTAAAGGATTATATCTGGTAAATAAAGTGCTGAAGAACTACAAATAGTTTTGCAATATTGTACAGGAAGCAGCAGAAAAACTCATAAAGGAAAAAAAGAGCAAGAAAGCAAAATAGCTATCTGATGAGGCTTTACAAATAGCTAAGGAAAGAAGGAAAAGGAAAGGGAAAGGAGGAAGGGAAAGATATACTCAACTGAATGCAGAAGCACAAGTAATAGCAAGGAGAGATAACAATGTTTTCTTAAATGAGCAATGCAAAGTAGAAGAAAACAATGGAGTGGGAAAAACAAGAGATCTCTTCAAGAAAATTGAAGATATCAAGGGAATTCTTTATGCAAAAAATGGGGCTGATAAAAGACAAAAATGGAAGGGGTTTAGGAGAATTAGAAGAGATTAAGAAGAAGTGGCAAAAATATACAGAAGAACTATATGAGAAAGACCTTCACATCACTGATAACAATGATGGTGTGGTTACTGATCTAGAGCCAGACATCTGAAGAATGAAGTCAACTGGGCCTTAGGAAGCATTGCTAATAATAAGGCTAGTGGAGTTGATGGAGTTCCAGCTGAACTATTTAAAATCCCAAAAGATCATGTGTTAAAGTGCTGCACTCGATACATTACCAAAGTTGGAAAACTCAATAGTGGCCACTAGATTGGAAAAAAATCTGTTTAGGTCCCAATCCTAAAGAAGGGCAATGGCAAAGAATGTTAAAATTACCAAATAATTGAACTCATTTCCCACACCAGCAAGATTAAGCTTAAGATTCTGCAAACTAGGCTTCAGCTATATGTGAACTGAGAATTACCAGAAGAGCTGGTTGGTTTTCAAAGAGCCAGAGGAACTAGACACCAGATTACCAACATTCACTGGATTATAGGGAAATCAAGGTTGCTCCAGAAAAAAGCACCTACTTCTGCTTCATTAATTACATTCAGGCTTTTGACTAGGTGGATTACAACAAAATGTGACAAGTCCTCAAAGAGATCAAAGTAGCAGATAATCTTACTTATTTCCTGGGGAACCTATATGAGGATCAAGCAGCAACAGTTAGAACCAAACATGAAACAGTCAATTGATTCAAGATTGGGAAAGGAGTACAGCAAGCCTGTATATTGTCACCTTATATATTTAACTTATATGCAGAGTTCATCATGTGATATGCCATGCTGAATGAATCAAAACCACGAATTAAAGTTGCTGGAAGAAATATCAACAATTTCAGATATGCAGATGATACCACTATGATGGCAGAAAATGAAGAAGAATTAAGAAGCCTCTTGATGAGGATGAAGGAGGAGGACACAAAAGCTGGTTTGCAACTTAACATTAAAAAACTAAGATCTTGGCAACTGGTCCCATCAATTTCTGGCAAATGGAGAAGAAATGGAAGCAGTATCAGATTTTATATTCATAGGCTCAAAGATCATTCCTGGTGGCAACTGCAGCCATGAAATTAAAAGATGCTTGCTCTTTGGAAGGAAAGCTATAGCAAATCTGGGACAGCATACTGAAAAGCCAAGACATCACCTTGACAACAAAGGTCCATATAGTTAAAGCAATGGTTTTTCTAATAATAATGTATGGCTATGAGAGATGGATTGCAAGGAAAGTTGAGCACCACAGAATTGACACTTAAGAATTGTGGTGCTGGAGCAGACTTTGAAGAGTCTCTTGGACAGCAAAGAGATCAAATCAGTCAATATTTAAAGAAATCAATTCAAACTACTCATTGGAAGGACAAATACTGAATATGAAGCTTAAATACTTTGGCCACATAATGAGACAACAGGATTAATTGGGAAAGACCCTGGTGTGGGGAAAGATTGAAGGTAAAAGAAGAAGGGTACAGGAGAGGATGAGATGGATAGATAATCATATGGAAACAATAAGCACAAGTTTCGGCAAACTTCAGGAGATAGTGCAAGCTAGAAGAGCCTGGTGTGCTATGGTCCATGGGGTCACAGAGTCAGACATGACTGAATAAATGAATAATCAAATACGGTTGCAACTACTACAAAACTGGAAACACTTGGAGTGTGAGCACCATGATATGGTTAACGGGCATACTGAGCTTTGCCTAGCTAAGTTTGGAAAGGTTTTATCATGAGATTGTCTACAGAGTGGTGAATTTATGAGACACAGAAACTTTCAAAGCCCATCATCTACTAAATTATAGATAAATTATAATCTTTATTGAAGGAAATGCCTACTGATAAAATTATATCCATTAAATATTGATGTATTGGTGTGCTACTAAAGGCTTTAATATATAGCTTAAATCAAAGTTGTTGTTCAGTCTACCATTTTAAGAACAACATGGTAGCCAGTAAGTTTTCAAATCAACATATCTTGGGGTGATGTACATGTGACTATACTGACTGAAGTAGTCAAAAAATGCATTTAGTTAATGATAAAATGTAATGATGTTTAAATGGTGATAATACTGACTGTTGAAGTAGAAAAACTATTCATCTTTTAGTTAAAGGACCTGGGTTCAAAGTCCAACTTTGTTTTTTAATACCTGTATGACCTTGAGAAAGAGATTTCACTTTCTTGAATGTCATCTATCCCCTCTATAAAAACAGGGATTTGGAATAAATAATTTCTAAGGCTCCTTCCAACTAGTTACCCACCTAAGCAGAGAAATTATGTACTTTGGGTGTATCATGAAACATTTTTGGACATAAAAAATGCAAGAATGTGTTTTGCTTGACTATGCCTATTTGTTAAAAGGTTTTTTTTTTTCTTTTTCTTTTTTCTTTTTCTTTCTCTGGTAATGGGGAAGAAAGTGAAGGAGAAAAAAATGTTTCTTAATTGAAAAATAAATTTTAAAAATAAAATAAGTTTGTGACTTAAGATATTTGATTGCTAATTTGAAGGGAATTCAGGAGATTCTGTACTGAGCTTCATAAAAAGTCTTCAGATTAATGATTTGGCATAACTGTGCTCAAGGACTAACTTTTTCTATTCAATAACTCAGGCATAGAACCAAATGTGTTGCTTAGACTACCCAATTAAGTTTAGAACTAGTCCTTGTGCCCAAATAGGCAAAAGTGACAAATCAATTAATCGGTATTTAATAATCATCTATTATGTACTGAACAATGTTCTAGGTGTTGAAGATATAAAGACAAAAGTGAGACTGTCTACCCTCAGGGAGCTTACATTCTATTAGAATATAATCCTGTAGATAAACATACTATGAATATTTAATTTTACCTTTATATACAATACATAAGGGCAGTGTAGCATAGTGGATAGTGGGACAGTTTTGTAGGCAGCAGGACCTGGGTTTAAGTCTTGTCTGTGATGCATATTAGCTGTGAAACTATAAGCTATTCACAAGTTCTCAGTGCTGCAGGTAATTCTCTCAAACTAAGTTACAGATAAGTTACCAGTCAGCACTGCTAGTAGGAGTTTCCACATCAGGGAATTGTCCAAATTCATAATATAAGGGGTCCAGACAAAACTAATCACATTAATAATAACAAATAACAACAATAACAATAATTGAAGAGTATATTGTGAATAGAAGAATCAAGCCAGGTATTTTCGTGGCAAGTTTGAGAACAAGAAGATATAACTAAAAAAGCTTCCCAAAGAAATTGGGCTCATATTTGATATCCTTGGTCACCTCTACCCAGGGAAGAGAAAGTCACTGCGGTCCTACTCTGATGCTGCACCGTGGTGTGAAGGTGATTATTTTCAAAGTCTCTAGCAGTAGATCATGAGTTCTTCAAGGTCATAGACTATCTTTATTCTTTTTTTGTATCCCCAGCACTTCACACAGTTCCTGGCATATAGTAAATAGCACTTCATAAATACTTACTGACTGACATTGATGGTAGAAGTTTCCAGCAGATCCTATTAAGCTAGAAGATATTTGGATAAAGGCCTACTAATAGATGGCATATGTGTCATTTCAGGACCAACCTAGTTAGGTTTTTAGAGTGACTCATCAGCAAAAGGTTGCCCTCTGGTGAAGAATTTTTTTGGACTCAGGGCTGATAGAACCACCTCCTATGATGTGGAGGTATTGCAGCCTACATTGTTGAAGAGAGTACCATATCACCAAAAAAGCAAATTTATGAATTTTTAATACAATCAACTAAAACTAAAGTTATAACATGCATTATAGAATGTTACCTCCCTTTTATCAGATATGAGATTTACAGATCTCACACACATACTGATGTGGATCAATACCCTTTTATACTTTAGTATACGGTCTTCATTAATTACTGTGACAGGAAAAAATCATGACCTAGTGCCTAGCCTTCTGTTGATGAGACTCTGAACTTTGGTAGCTTGGTCATGACATGTCAAACAGTTGGTTGCCAGGCTTGAACTTGAAACCTTCCTAATTTATACCCTGCAGGCATAGCCTCTATGAACCCCAGGTCATGACTATGCTGTGACTAGGCATCAGTGTAAGATTTTATTAGAGCTACACTGAAACATGGAATGAAATTGATATCTACACTCTGACAGCACTGCAGACATAGCTGCCTCTGGACTTAGGCTATGTAGCACCTGGGGATTTGTCATTTTTGTGAACACAATAGTCTCCAAAGCAGTGAAATTACTTTACACAAAGCAGGAAAACAAGTATACAAAATAAAAGAATGGAGTGATACTGCTATTTACTTTTAAAGCATTCATAAAGGGGGTATCTAGCTTCACAGGGGGAAAAAAAGTAGTTATTTCAGGCCACCTGGAAATTATGCAGCTGAATATGTTTGCAGAAACATGACTTAGTTTTCAAGGTCATAGCTTCAGGCAGTGACATTTCATGTTTTGTAAAATTGATGTAGTAGAATTTTTTTTTTAAATTTCATCTTCTGCCTGCCACTTTTTAATGAAGGTCATGAACACAGTCAGTGTCTACTTGCCAAAAGTGAAGCAGATGAGGATCATAAAATCCAGTCAGTCTGCTTTGGAAGAGACAGAGTACAAGATTTGTAGTAAGGGGACCTGGGTTCCAATCTCACCCCAATAATATAATTGCTATGTGATTCTAGGCAAGCCATTTAACCCCTTAGTGACTCAATTCTCTTATCTGCAAAATTGGGATATTCACATTGCCTACCTGGTAGGGTTGCTGTGAAGGAGGGGCTTTTAAAAATTTTAAGTTCCATATAAATGTGCAGTGTTATTATCTTATGTATAATGGGAGTAGAATAAGAGTTACACTGAAAATGGTATAAAAAGATGTCCTCAGAGAAATATTTGACCAGAAAAGATATGAACAAGTCAGATTGCAATAGTGATAGATAACACAAGATTGTTGTTGCTTAGTCATTTTCAGTTGTGTCTGACTCTTCATGACCCTTTTGAGAGTTTTCTTGGCAAAGATACAAGAGTAGTTTGCCATTTCTTCTTCAGCTTAGGTTAGGAAACTGAGGCAAACCAATTCAGTATCTTCACTAAGAAAACCTCAAAATGGGGTCATGAAAAGTCAGACACAACTGAAATGACTCAACAACAACAATGCTAACTTACTCTTCTGTAAGCTTATCATACAGTTTAGTAGTTTGGAATAAATTTATTGGATTCTGGGTTTAGAATCAAAGGATTTTAGAACTGGGAGGACCTCAAAGATTATATAAATCAACCCATTTATTGTGTCTCTGAGGAAACAGTGTCAGAGAGCTCAAATGAATTACTCAGTGTCCCACATTTAGGATACAGAGCCTTCTAACTTCTCCTCCAAGACTCTCAGCTCCATCCTTTTGGTTTACCTCTACCCAAGGGAGAGGAGCACTAAACAGTAGTCAAAATTCATTCCAATCTACAGAATTGTTTTAATCTGTGAGAAAACTGAAATGGTTTCTAACTTGTAATGAAACTCAAATAGTCCAATGAAACTGTGATCCTATCAATGTCCATATTCCCTCTCACAATGCAGATCATAGCCTATCTCTGTCTGTCTATCCCATGTTACCATTTTTTGTGTTTTCCCATAACTGTTTCATAGGGAATCCACCCATTGTCATTAAGGATTTATCATCTATTGGGAAAGTTGCTGCTACTCATGATTGTAACTGATTCACAATCTGAATTTGTTTGCTTATTTTTTTAATCTAGCAAATCAAGAAAACTAAAGAATTAGACTAGGTAATATCCAAGTTCTCTTCCAGCTCTAACATTTTACAAATCTGTGAATTAGAAGTGCACTGCAGTCAGTTTGAACCAGCTTATAAGAACCAGTTTAACAATTGGCTCTCACAATTTTCAGTGTAAGCATTTATACCTCAGAAATTGGGAAATGCTACAAACCAGGGCTTGATTTATTAATTTATCCATTGTCTAAACTTAAAGTGGTGGAGAAAATGTTAATAATATATATTAAATGTAAAAGTGTTTCATGCATGTAAAAGTGTACCATGTTCGCAAAGAGCTAGTTGATAAACATTTACCAGTACATCCCTGATCTAATAGCTATAAGGTGGTTGTTAATGTGGTTGCTATTATTTCTAATAGTATTATAAATATTCCCAACTAACCGTAATCACCTGGTAGACTATTTTAATTTCTTTGTTGTTTAATTTGGCCCATTAGGTTCTTTGGTATGCATTCTTTGAAGAGGTAGAATGATGCAGAGGGAAGTGTGCCAGTCTTAGAGTTAGCATAGCCATAGGTTCAAGTCCAATCTTTAATAGATATTGTCTCTGTGACACTAACAATGTCATTAAACCTCTCAGTGTCTCATGTAACTCCCTCTGACCATACATCACAGAACAGTTGGTGATATACATTGGTAGAGGAAGTTTCTTTACTAAGAATCCCTTAAACTGATGAAATCTCAGCCACAAATAGTACCAAAAGAATGTCCTTTGTAGAAGAAAAGGATATTGCCTTGAAATTCATAAATCCTCTATGAGTACATGATAACAAATATAATTGTCATTGATAATAACATTTTAGAGTACCCTAAGAATACAAAACACTTTACTTATATCAACCTTGTAAGGTTGTAAGGTTATAAACAAGAACACCACCATATAGTGATATGCCTAATACTGGTTCTGAAGAATCACAAAACTACCTCCAATTATGTCATGAATTGTTTTGGATCTTTTAAAAATGAAACCAATCACCATTTTCATCAATTTTTAAAGAAAGGACAAGAAAGAAGGAAGTCATTAAAAAAATTGGTTGTCTTAAATCAAAACAAAAAAAAAAAAGGTTGACAACAACCTCCCTAAACCTTTTGTGTCCATGAGCAGTATTTTCTACATGGTCCTACCCAGTCTTTATCTAATCCATTTCTTTTAGACTTCAGAGCATGCACTTAGGTAGCTTAATGTGACCTTGCTATTGATGCCAAAAGTAAAACCTATCAAGGCAATCAGACCACAGATGAGCTACCTATTGTTTCTGTTCTGTTAAGCTAGCTATACATCAATGATAGGACAGGAAAAAAATCTGCAAAGGGAAAGTATAAGTCCTAGAGGAAGCCAAACTTTTAAGATTGACTCATACTAAAAAGTAACTTCTGGGGTGAAAATACCTGTGAAAAAATGAAGCACTTGGCTAAGTTAGCCCTTTACTGATGCTAGGCCATTCAAATATTATTCCCAATAAGATTACAGTGTTTTGCCCTATTTTAACAATACTATTTTGCCAAGTCAGTGTTGCCAAGTTAACATGTAAAGCTAATATTGCATATATGGGAATAAGAGAGGTACAAAATATTCATTGAGTTCAACAAAAAGATCCCTTCCAGCTGAGGGACAGTCAAAAAGTATTTATTAAGGACTTGATAATGTCAGAGAAGAAAGCATGGTGCAAGTTGCTGGGAAAGATTCAAAATTTCAATGAGCCATAGTCTCTACCATCATAGGCCTTATTAAAGAGATAGATATGCAGGTAATTATAATAAAAGAGAACCATATGTGTATTGCATTAGAGAGGAACAAGAAAAATGTGCTGTGGAAAATTGGTAAGAGCAAGATTTTTCCCTACTGGAGAGGGCTGGGAATCAGGGAAAACTTCCTGGAAGAGATTCCATCTGAATTGAACTTTAAAGTAGAAATAGTATTATAACTAGTTAAGATGGATAGAAATGATGCTCCTAGCGCATGAATGTAAGTGACAATGTTGGTCGGTCAGTAAAAAGTAAGATATTTGAGTCTATGAGAATAGTCAAGTTTGTATGGAATATAGATATATAGAGGACATAGCATGAAAATGATAGAAATGTCTCTAACTGATTTTATGTAGGTCCTTGAATGCTATGCAAAGGAGTTTTCTTCAGTAAGGAAAAGGAAGGCACTGTAAAACTGAAGAATGACATAACATGATATAGGTTGCCTATGCAAAAGGAAAATTAGTTTGGCAGCTACATGAAGAACGGATTTGGGAGGCAGGCAGAATAGAGAATAGGTTCAAGTACTGCCTCTGAAACATCCTAGTTACCTGTGAATCCTTGGGCAATTCAGGTAACCTTTTCACGCTGAGTCTCAACAAGATTGCTGTTCTGCATCAATGGAGGGAGATTACACACAAAATTCCTCACACCAATAAAAATGTAGTCTCTGGGGTGGGGGCCAGGGTTCTGGGGCGGGGCAGGGCACTGAAGATTAGAAGGAAGACTTCTTTTTAAATGAGGCTCTTGTTCTTTCTCATGATACTTTTGTTTTTGCTTTTGTTTTGTTTCCATCTTTTTCCTCTCCAGCTCAGAAAAGAGCCCAAATAGCACTTACCACCACATCTTTTATTTTTCTGAGGGCTAAGGCTCTTGCCACTTCTGACTAAATAAGAACTCTAACAAACCCAAGTGAGACTGGTCCAATGCTATGTAATTTTTTTTCAATTTACTATTGCAAAAGTCCATGTTAGAGGTGACGAGAGCCTAAACTTTGGTATTGGCTCCTTGAGCAGAATGAAGAGACAGATATGATATGTTGTGGATTACAAGACTTAACAACAGATTGGACATTGTTGTGAATGAGAGTAAAGGGTCAAATACAACAGCAAGGCCTTGAACCTGAATGACTAGAAGGAAGGTGATGCCCTCAGGAAAAATTACATGCATTTCAGAAATGGAGTAGGATGGATCTTTGATGCTTGTGGGAATTGCAGGGGAGATTCACTCTACATGATTTGGCCCAGTATTCTTGTGCAACGTATTTTTAATTCTGTTCTAATATGGATGCCCTATCCGTTTGTTGGCATTGCCTTTGTATTATCTCTCATACATGCCCCATCTCTCCCATCTCTTCTCCAACACTAACACCAGCATGGTGCAGGCCTTCATCACCTCACACTTGAACTATTACAATAGTCTAACTGTTGGTTTCCTTTTCTCAAATCTCTCCCAAATATAGTCCATCTGCCACTCAGATGCCAAAGTGATGCAGGTCTTACTCTCTCTCTCTCTCTCTCTCTCTCTCTCTCTCTCTATCTCTCTCTCTCTCTCTCTCACACACACACACACATACATACACACACACATACACACACTTCAATTTAATAAACATTTATTAAATGCCTACTATGTGCCATGCCCTGTGCTAAGTGCTTAGGATGCAATTAATAAAAAGAAAGAGAGACCATTCCCTCAAAGAACTTACAGTCTAATGAAGGAGAATAATACACAAAAGGAGATAGAAAAATAGAGGAGGGGGAGACATCAGAGGATACCTTGGTATCTTGTTCCATGGAGTTGAAAGGAGAAGCAGAAGCAATGCAGAGTGAGAAAAAGTCCAGTTTCTGCCCTCTAAAGGAAGGCATTGGAAAGAGTTTGGTACTCCACCTTCCAGCCTTCCAATTAGAGGGGAGAGGAGGCTGAGGGAGATGGTGTCAATAAGGCTTGAGTTAGCAACAGGATGATGAAATTAGAAGTGATGAGCTTATCCTGGGAGAAAGCCAGGCAGAGCAGTGGATGCAAAGTGGAATCCACACTCTGCCAACTCAGTAAACTCAAGAGACTGCCTATCATCTCTGAAATCAAACATAAAATCCTCTGTTTGGTGTTCAAAGACCTTCATAACTTGACCACTTCATTTTTTTTGTCTTTTTACATCTTAACACACATCTTATGCACTCTGTGATCTGGTAACACTGCCCTCTTTACCATTACTTGTACAAGACATGCTGTCTTCCTAACTCTGGGCATTTTCACCATCTTTCACACTTGCCTTACATTCTCTCCCTCCTCATCTCCCTGTCCTGGATTCCCTATATCCCTTCATGTCCTAGCTAAGTCTCATCTTCAACAAAAAGTCTGATCCCTTTAATGTTTGTGCCTTCCAATATACAGGATAAACTGAATAAACTGTATGTCACTTATTTGAACAGAGTTCTTTTCTTATTTTCTCCCCTAATAAACTGTGACTTCCATGAAAGGAAGCACTGGTTTTTTTTATCTTTCTTCGTATCCCAGAGTTCAGCACAGTACTTGGCACATAGTAGAAACTTAAATGTTTTTGTTTAGCTTACTGGCTAACTCTAATCATAACAGAGCATTTACCTGAAGAAACCTTGTTTTTATTTTAACTGCCATGCCTTTCTTTACTTATGATGTTTTCAGGGCCGAGACTGCTGCCCCTCTTGTGGATAAATCCTGTCCATCCCTCCAAGCTAACTCCAATGCCACCACCTCCAAAAAGCCTTCCATGATCTACACCGTACTTCCTATACTTTTCCCCCAGCAAAAAAAAAATAAATAAAAATAAAAAGTGATAGATTTTTCTTTGAAATTTACAGATCACTTTATTGATTTCTCCCTTATAGAAAATCATATACTACCTTGTATTAAAATAACTTGCATTAACTGCATTAGCTATGAATATTCTACCTCTCCAACAGTCCTATGTTTGTTAAATGGTACTGGCCTTACTTTCTTTTTCTTTCAATATCCCTCCCCCCAATTCATAGCAGAGTATCTTACACATATTTGACACTACATGAATATACGGCAAAGAAATAAACCAAAAGCACATTAATCAATGAGGTGGTAGAATGGACAGAGCATGAGATCTAGAGTCAGGAAGACCTGAGTTGAAATTTGGCCTGAGGCTCTGAGGGACTCTGGGAAAGTCATTAACTTCTTTCTTTTTCAGTTTCTACATCTGTAAACTGAAGATGATAATAGCACTTGCCTCCCAGGGTTATGGGGAAGATCAAATGAGATAATATTGGTAAAGCGCTTCACAAACCTTAAAATGTTATATAAATGCTAGCTACTAGTAGTAGGTAGTAGTAGTAGTAGTAGTAGTAGTAGTAGTAGTAGTAGTAGTAGTAGTAGTAGTAGTAGTAGTAGACGAAAGAGTAACCGCTAATTATTCTTCTGTGTAATAACAACAAAATTTCTGAAGCACCTACTATGTGCTCGGTATACAAAGGCAAAATGAAAAATAGTCCCTGCAATCAAGGAGATGTCTCCTTCAAGGAGAATGTTCAAAACCCCTCCATATACATCGGAATTCTGAGTCAGAATTTTCTTTAAGACACTCTGATTTCTAGCATTTGTATCATTCAAATTAGCTAATGAGGAATGAGTTTTTCTTGGTAAAACAGGTTATGAACTTGTGCTTTGGAAATTCTCCTAAATCCAGAGTCACAGATGAGACAGATTTCTCCACATCATTAGAAGAACTTGTCATCAAACACTTTCTTATGGAGGATTGTTTTAGGAGGACCAGGAATCTCTCATGAGATGGAGGTCCGAGTTTGGGCTCTCCATTTTGACCATGTTAGTGGATATAATTCACAAGGGCCAGATAGCTTCCTTAAAGGTATAGGCAGATTTGATGACCTCTGGTGCCAACCAGCTATTAACTAGCTTTTGCTCTGAAAAATTAAATAATGAGTGATGCTGCTATTGCTGCTGCTGTTGTAGATAACAACTCTGGGAATATGTTGCATAGTTTATATGTTGTTCTGATTGTTTAGTCATGTCTGAGTCTGCATGACCCCATACACCATAGCATATCAATGTTATCTGTGGGGTTTCCATGGCGAAAATACTGGAGTGGTTTACCATTTTTTTCTCTAGTGGATTAAGATAAACAGAAGTTAAGTACAGCTAGTAAGTGTCTGAGGCCAAATTTGACCTCAGGTCTTCCTGACTCTAGGCCTGGCACTGAGTTCAATTAGGCATTCAATTCACCTAGCTGCCTCTAGCTTATATATTGTATATGCAAATATGAAATATTACATATCAATTTGTCCAATGAGACTGACTTGTTGATTACATAATTTTTTTTCAAATCTATTAGCATATATTTAAAAGATGGTGTTATTCACAAAAAGAACGTATTGAACTTTTAATCAATTTAATTATGAAATTGTTCTTCTATTAGCAATATTATTCTTTTTGTTTCTATGAAACCCAAGACTACATCACCTACAATGTAAATACTGGCATAGGCATAGAGCATGTAGATTTTTAATTATTAGTAAAATACATTTTAATTAGTAAGTTGGTTTTTTGGTAAAGTAAAATTGGAACTGACAGGGTAGCTGACAAATTTTTATTTGGTTTCCTTTTTGTTCTTTTTTGTTATTTGGAAATAATATTTCTTATAAATATTTAATTTCCAATATATGATTGCATGGTTCAGTGTATATGGCATACTAATAATGTCAAAGACATTATAACACAATGTTTACAACATAATGAAGGAAATAGAGGATTAACAATTATATGGCCAACAAAATTTACTCACTTTGCTGACACTTTCTCCACTCCCTAAATGTATTTCATAGGAAAACATCAATAAGCTGTAATAGGGTATTTTGGTAAATTGAATTTTTAGCTAAATAAGAAAGAAGACAAAACATCTTTTTGTTTCAAACTTTATGGAAAATCTAAAATATATTATTAGACCACTTTCCTGCCTCAGTAAGTACAGTATACTTATTCATTCATTAATTTATCTAGAAAAACTTATTAAGATATGAGAAAAGCACTATTCTGGGTCCTAGTGGAAATTCAGGATACGTTAATACATAGCCCTTGCCTTTCTAAAAATTAATATGAATAATACTTTAGGGTTTGACAGGAGGTTTACAAATTTTATCTTTTTTATCCTCATACTTTATCCTCCACTTTACAGATAAGGAAACTGAGGCATACAGGTTAAGTGACTTGCCCAGAATCAAACAGCTAGTACAAGTTCAAGGCCACATTTGAACTCAGGTCTTCCTGACTCCAGGTCCAATACTCTGTTCATTGCTTTACATAATCTAGAAAGGTAGACATAAATAAACATGCAATATTATGCAACAAATATAAATATCTATAATGCAAAACAATGTGTTATGAGGACATCAGAAAAAAAACTATTTCTATGAGAGATTGGAAAAAGGAGGACTATTTCTATCGGGTCAATTTAGAAAGGCTTCATGGAGTGGATTACATTTGAATCAAACTTTGAAGGACAAATGAATATAATTAAAATTTTGCTAGACAAAGAACTTACAGTGCCTCAAGATTATAACTATGAACTAAGCATTTCTCATTATATCATAGTGCTGTAGACATTAAGACCATAAGAAACTATGTATAGAATGTGATTAGTAGTAATTTTGTTTCATATACATATATACATACATACAATCAATCAATCCTCAACTCTCATAGAGCATAACATTCCTAGAAAACAGGGCAAAAATAAAAAAAATGTGAATATTGATATATTGAACCTATGAGAAATAGGGGGTTAGGTTCCTTAGACCATGAAAAACTGTAATCTTTCACTAGAGATTGCTGAAAATACACCTTTCTGCATAAAATTCTTTATAACAAAACATTAATTCTGATAATGTGCATTTTCCTAACACAGTAACCATGGAATAACCCATAAAATGCAGTACACAAAATAAAATTGTTAACATGCAAAACATTTTTTCTCCCTAGTAATACCCTGGAATTCTGTCACTTTTTGTGCTAACATCTCAATTAAAAAAATAACAACAATATTGATTTCAGACAATATTCACTTGTTATAACACATGAAATCTATAGCACCATAAATACTGTACAGCAAATGAAATTCTTAAAACTAAAACATTTTTAACCTGAATATTACTTTCTACCATGTTAGATGGCAGTGTGAGGGCGCTGTACTGTATACCTCACTGCTGTCAACCTCTCTACCTTGTCTGTCCTCTGAAAACTAAGGAAGAGGTTGCTGGGGCTTTAGTTGGTGTTGTCAAAAGACACTGAAACTGGCAAGGCCTTGACATCACCTCCAACACTTTATCCTTCATAGGTGGTGGATGGCACTAGAGATCATGAAGATGCACCAGCTTGAAATAATCCATCAGTGACATCTGGTAGTATGCTTTTTGAGAGCCTTAATGGTCTCAGAGTATGGGAAATTAGCAGAGGCAAGTTGACATTTAACCTTGAGGCTACAATTAATGATGTCTCTAGCCAGCTGGTCCATTAGGCCAGACAGCAGCTGCAGACATGCTGTCATGAAGTTTATCTAAAACCTGTATTTTCTCACTAAGTCAAATCACTGACTTTGGCACTCTTGGGCTTAGGGCCTGAAGGACTTGCGCCACACTTCAGGGGCATAATTACAACACAAAACTTGAGTCTTAATGGCAAACAATGAAATTATGTAGTGAATGCACAGGAGATATTTACAATGGTAAGGTGAACAAGACCAATGAAAGACCTAGCAGAATACCAGCTGCTCTACAAACTTGCTCCCATACTGCCTCATTTTTTTCTCTATTAGTTGTAGCTGGGAATGTGCATGATTGCTAACAGGAAAGTGAAAATGAGGTTAATAATAAAATCATGTGAGTGCTTGAAGTTGTGAACGTTAAACACACAAATGTTAAGGATTGACTGCATATATTCAAGTGTCTTTCTACCACATGAATATTCTTCTTTGCTACTCTAAACATGCCAATGAGTGAGGTATAAATTAAACATTTAGTGTTTTAAAGTATTTCTTTTTCTGCATGTGGTTATATTCCATTTGCCTTGCTTTTGATAATCTGATTTTATAGTGTTGTCTCTCCCAAGACAGTTAATGTATTCTGTATGTAGAATATAATTGCATTTTTGATTGGGGGGGAGGGGAGGATGTTTTAGAAATCATTAAAACACTGTTGTTGAATTGAGTACCAGCTCTGAGATGCACTTCATCAAAGACCTGATATGATTCATTTGAATTGATCATTAATGTCTCTTTGGGATGGGGCAGGGGGAGAACCCTCATCAAACTCAACTTGCAGTCCATTGAATACATTAGCAATGACTAGTTATTAATCTTATAACCTTTTCTAATTAACAGAGTAAACTATAAAATGAAGACAAATTGAATGTATCCAAGGGTAAAATATATTCAAGCACTAAATGCATCCTTATGCTGAAAAAAAAAATCTATGAATAGTTGAGTACTAAGGAAAGCTGTTTTGTAAATGTTTTTTTTTTGCTTATTTATAGACAAAATGCAAAGAGCCAGACCATCTCCTTTGTCATTTGCTTCTATGTATTTCCTTTCAAGACTTTCTAGAAATCGCTAGGAATAGCTATTGTAAACACTGTCATTATTGTTATTTATTTATTTTATATGGCACCCTTAAGGATTATCAAAGAGCTATAGAATAAACAAAGAAACACATTGAAATAGCAAACAAACAGATTTGCACCAGCAAAAGAAGCACTTGTCCATAAGACAAATAAGCTAACAGTAATTTAGAAAAGAAGGAGACAGTCATAGAAGGTACTACATTAATACTATGGTTATCAAAAGTGAATCCTTGGGGCCACAAAACAAAGGCAGGTTGGAAGCAGGGAGGATGCATTTTGAAAAAATAAGTGGTACTTGAACTGATATAGCAAATATGTGATCCAACAAGCTTCAGAATGAGACTTTGGGATAAGACAAGGCGTGTAAAATGCAACTGCATTCATTAACTGGGCAATGACAAAGAAAGAAGGCTGACCTTCAAATAATCACATCAAAAAAGTCAAGAAGATAATTAAAGTCAACGGAATTTGGAGGCCTCAAAAATCAAATAATTATGAATCTTAAAAATATCCACCAACTATTGAACTAATATTATTAGCCAATGCTTTTGGTAAGAATTTTTTTAATGTAGAAATAAGTCCCACATTATATCCACGCAATCTTTTCTCTTTGTTAATGTTCTAAAGGAATAAGAAGATTCAGACTTGGAAAATGAGATACTAATCCCTAGACTATGAAAGAATTTATCCAGTCAGAATTAACCTGCCCAAGGAGAGACCCCAAGGCAAGAAAATTCTGAATTTTGGTGGTTCTTCTAAGAGTTCCACTATCCCATGTCAGAGGAGCTAGAGAAGAGGCAAGATAAAGATATAGGTATAGATATAGAGATAGAGATAGAGATAGAGATAGAAATAGAGATAGAGATACGGATATGGATATAGATATAGATGCAGATAGATATTTATCCTTCTACTCCTCCTGTGCCTTAATTTAAGGCCCATCAGAAGGTTTCTCCCTCAGTTCTATATTCCCAGCTTGGACATAGTTAACCATAATCTAGGATAGGGGAGGGGGAGACCTACAGCGTTGAGGTCGTATGTGCTCCTCTAGGTCCTCAAGTGTGTCCCTTTGACTGAATCCAAACTTCACAGAACAAATCTTTTTCCCCCGCTCCTGAACGTCATCTGGTACTTCGCTATACCACAAACTGAGCTTATTATTTTTATACACTTGCAACTACTTCTGACTTTTCTATTTCTGCTTAAGATACCACCACTTACCAGCTCTGGTGTTTTAAATATTGTTACCATTGGCTCTGACTTTTTTAGCTGTTTCTTCTCTCTTCCCTCTAATATACTAGTGATCACCAAGAGGGTTGATTTTACCTCCATAAAGTCTCTTACACCTCCCCCATCTTCCTTGAACCAATTATTAGCTCCCTACCACAGGTCTTTAATGACAACCTCCTGAACCATTGCAGTAGTTTCTTCAACCCTTTCCACCACCATTTCTTTCCTTTTTTTCTTCCTTCATCTCTCATACTACCATAAGACTTACGCATAGATCTAAACATGTCATTCTCTTCAAAAACCTTTAGTGACTCCCTGCTGAGTAAATTTCAAAAGAGATAAAATAGATGTATGTTTATTTGTGAATAGGTATATGAATGTGTGCATGGGGAATACAAGAAAGACAGAAAGACAGAAACAGAAAGAAAAGAAGTACAGGATAATTTAGAATGGGAAAGTACATGCTGGAGAGAGCAGGAGATAGTTCATGTAGTAGGCAATGCTTAAACTAAGTCTTGAAAGAAACAAGAATTCTACAAAGCAGAGGTAAGGAAAAAATGCATGCTAGGCGTTGAAGACAGCAAATACAAAGGAAGAGATAGAAACTGTCATTCTACATAAGTGGACCCAAAAGAACACCACTTTGTCTAAATAAGGAGTGAGGAACCTGCATCCTCAAGGCCACAAGTAGCCTTCTAGGTCCTTGGGTATAGCCTTTTGACTTAGTCCAAGTTTTGCAGAACAAATCTTTTTACTAAGGGGATTTTTTCTGTGAAGTTTAGTCAAAGGGCTGCACTTGAGGACCTAGAGGGCCACATGTAGCCTCAAGGCTACAGGTTCCCCACCTCTAGTGTAGATTATAGAGGATGAGAAAGTAAATAGTGTTTAAGGCTGAACACTAAGTTGAAGCCAAGTTGTAATGGGCTTGAATTTTTTATAAATTTTTCCAATTACCTATAAAAACAATTTTTAAAATTCATTTTTTTGCATTTTGAGTTCCAAGTTTTCTCCTTTCCTTCCCTTCCCTTCTTGAGAAAGCAAGCAATTTAAGGGGCAGCTAGGTGGCACAGTAAATAGAGCTCCGGCCTTGGAGTCAGAAGGACCCGAGTTCAAATCCAGCTTCAGACACTTAACATTTACTAGCTGTGTGACCTTGGGCAAGTCACTTAACCCCAATTGCCTCACCAAAAAAAAAAGCAAAAAAAAAAAAAAGCAAGCAATTTGATATACATTATACATGTGCATCATACAAAACATATTTCTAAATTAGCTATGTTGCAAAAGATTGGTTAATATGGTAGAAAAGGAAAATGACATATTGGTGGGGGTAGGGAGCAAATAGGTACACCAATGCACTGTTGGTGAAGTTGTGAATTTATCCAACCATCTGAACAGCAATTTGGAACTATGCCCAAAGGGCTATAAAATTGTGCATACTCTTTGACATAGCAATTCCACTACTAGGTCTGTACCCCAAAGAGATCAAAGAATAGGAAAAAGGACTTATATGTACAAAAAATGTTTTAGCAGCTTTTTTATGGTATCAAAGAATTGAAAGTTGAGTGAATGCTCATCAACTAGAGAGTGGACAAGCAAATTATGGTATTATGATTATGATGGAATACTACTGTGCTACAAGAAATGACAAACATGATGCTTTCAATAAAACCTAGGAAAACTTACATGAGCTGATGCAAAGTGAAATGAGCAAAACCAAGAGAACACTGTACATAGTAACAGCACTATTTTACAATGATCAATTATGAATGACTTAGGTATTCTCAGCAACACAGTGAGCCAAAACAAATCAAAAGACCTATGATGAAAAATGCAGATGAAGCATACTTGTTTTATTTTTTTAAATTTATTTGTTTGTTTTTAGTTTTCAACATTTACTTCTATAAGATTTTGAGTTCCAAATTTTCTCACCCTCCCTCCCTTCTCCCCACCCCAAGACAAAGTACAATCAGATATAGGCTCTACATATACATTTATATTAAGCATTTTTTCACATTAGTCATGTAAAGAAGAATTAGAACCAAAGGGAGGAACCACAAGAAAGAATAAACAAAAGAGAGAAAAAGAGAGAATAAATAGTGTATTTTGATCTGCATTCAGACTCCATAGTTCTTTTTCTGGATGTGGATAGCATTTTCCATCATGAGTCTTTTTGTCTTAGATCTTTGCTTTGCTAAGAAGAGGTAAGTCTATCAAAGTTAATCATTGCACAATGTTGCTGTTACTGTGTACAATATTCTGCTGGTTTTGCTCATTTCAGCATCACTTCATGTGAGTCTTTCCAGGTTTTTCTGAAGTCCACCTGTGAAGCATTTTTTAAAAACCTTCTTTGTTAATCTTGCCTTTTTATCAGTTTTGATTTTTTTTCAACATGACTAATATAGAAATGGTTTTCAAAGCTACAGGTGTATAATCTATATCAAATTGCTCACTGTCTCAAAGAGAGAATAAGTAGAAAAGGGAAAAATGAAGAGAATTTGAAACTCAACTTTTTTTAAAAAATGAATGTTAAAATTTTTTGTTTACATGTAATTGGCAAAAAATTAAATACAAATTAAATGGGAAAAAGAAAAGAAATGAACTTCTCTTCCCAACACTCCATCCCAAAACATATTCTATTCCTTCCTTTCTCAAAGCCTTCATTTATGTCATTTCCTATATTTACAAGAGTCCCCCCATTCTTTATAATCCATTTCAAACAAAATCATAGCTTTCTTTGATCAACCTATAGATAAAAATCTTCCCCCACAGAGCTCATATGGTACTTTTGTAGGACATTTCTAATGTATTTTTTCATATATTATCATAATATCCATTTATGTCTTATCACCTAACAAATGGTAAAACTTTGTAAGGGCAGGGACCATGCATCTCTACAATCCTTAACAGTTTTATGTACACAGTATGTGTTTAACAAATAGCTGTTGAATTTTAGTTTGAATTTTTTCAAACTAAAATGCATTACCTATGCATTTTACCTATATTTAGGTACATGCATTACCTATGCATGTACCTATATTTGCTTATAGGGAGTTTTATAATATACTTTACATAAAAAATCACTTTTGTTTGTTCAAGCCCCCCCAAATAGATATCTCAGAGACTTTTAGAGAAAAATTTGCCTCCTCAACTGTCTTTGAGCAAGGGAGATATATATATATACGTAATAATAATAATAATATATATTGGTTTTTAGAGACTATGTGGATAATCATCAATAATATATATACATATATATGTAAGACTGACAAAATAGCATACACATACACACACATACATGTATCCATAGACAAAATAAGTATGGGATAAATAGATTTAGCAAGGCATTAGCCACTGGGGGATCAAGAAAGGCTTCATGCAGGAGTTATGTAAGCAACATTTTGAAAGAAACAAGGAGCACAACTCAGGTGGAAGTATATTCTAGGAATGGAAGACAGCCAGTTAAAAGGGACAGATATGAGAGATGGAGTTTATTTGAGCAACAGCAAGAAAGCCAGTTTGTCTGAACCACAAAGTACGAAGGGTTAACCAATATATAATTAGGTTTGAAAAGCAGAGGTGGGGGCCAAGTTGTAAAGGGCTGTAGAAGCTAAACAGAAGAGCTTATATTTAATCCTAGAGGCAACAGGAAGCCATGACCACTTACGGGATTTTTATAGCAAGATCAAGAGGCCTTTAAACCTCTAATGGCTAAACCTAGAAGCTAGTACTGTGTGTTTTCTGTATGTGTCATGACAGAACCCTTTACATACGAATGAAGCTATAAATAAAAGTTAAAGATAACTTTAGTCTATGAACTGTATGAATGCAAAATCAATATGAAATCTACATATTTATGCATATACATGTAGCTTTCAGCCCAGTATATGGCATCTAATAGGTTCTCAATAAATGTTACTTTTCTGACAATATGCATATGCATAATCCATACTCACAGATGGTGACCATAAATTTAAACTTTGCAAATGTGCTAAGTAAAGCAAGTCAATGGCCACCTCTGGAGCCATAATCATAGTTTAAGAGAGTATAATTTATGACATGCCTCAGATCTGTTTTAAGGAAAAAAAGATTCTCTTTAAAATCTAAAAATTATATGAAAGAATTATCCTTTTGCAAGCTATATAGTAAACCTGACTGATCTAACAACTGGAAACTTTGCTTCCACAACATCAACAAGGTAATCTTCCTTAAGCACAGCTTTGACCTACTCAATCAACTCCAGTCTCCTCTTAATGCCTCTAGGATAAAATATAAACTTCTATGTTTAGTTTATAAAGCCCATTACAACCAGAGCCCAACTTATCTTTTTAGGCACACTGGACGTTACCTGCACCTCTGCACTCTGAAACCCATTCAAATTGGCCTTATCTCTGTTCCTCAAACATAACACTACATCTCCCATTTTTGTGACTTTGCATTAGCTACTCCCAGTGCCTGGAATTCATTTATTTGTTCCTCAACCATGCCTCATAAAGTTCCTCTTTTCCTTTAAGATATATCTCAGGAGTCTCATGACCAACAAAATCAACAACTAGATATTTTCTCTTATCATCATCACTTCTCAATCATCTTTAGAATTGTTTGCAGGAGACAAAGCAATTTCAATTATTTTGAAGGTCTAGGATACCAAGAACCACAATCCCAGGGTAAAAACCCATTGAAATAATATCAGAGAAAGCTAATTCATAACCTTCAAATCAGAGAAAGCTTATTCTTAAACCAAAAATTACTCAAGGCTCCTTCCTTGTCCCTCTCTCTACCTACCACACTCCAGCAGAGCTGTTCAAGCCAACCTCCCAGCCTGTAATGGAAATCAACTCTGTCGCTCTGCTCTGAGTGTCATGGAACACTAAAAATCAGAAACTTGCTCTGCTTGAGTATTCAGTGTGATAGTCCTCTCTGCTGCAACGGAGCTCAGACGAAAGAAAAAGGAATAGAGTTTAACATGTGTCTGTGGTTATGTGTCACTCTATTACAAGCTCAAGATGAAAAATAAGGTGACATACTTTGCAAACCTGTGTATTCATTAATGCAACAAAATAAGCATGCAACAACAGGCATTTGAAGCATTCCTTGAAAGAAAACCAGACCTGAACAAATTATTTGCTTTCCAATCACCAGAGAAAATATAAATACAAGAAAAGTCAACAAAATGGCAATCAAGGACAACAAGAAAATATAACAGATCTGTTGTTTAGAAATTTATTTCTAAAAGAATTTTTAAAAATACAGGTGAAAGCAGAAGAAAAATAGAAGTGATGAATGATGGTAGAGAAAAAGGACAGAAACATTATAGATTAAACTTCAAACTACCCCACCTGAAGGTGACTAAATATTTTTGTGGGACTAAATTACAGTTAGAGTATTAATAAAAGGGGAGAGGAGAGGAAGAAGATATAGAGGAATATGTAGGGCACCATAATCAAGTCAAAGGGTATAGATGAAAGGGAAAATAACCCCTGTAATCTCTCAGGTTGAAGAGAACATACAAGATAATGGGTGAGATGGCAAAGATTAGAATAAAGAAAGAAGGAAATAGTGTTTCAGTGGTAGGAGGGGTACCACTGATGAATGTTCCCATGGGGGAGGAGAGATGTTCTATAAAGGGAGATGGAAACTTTATGATGAATATTATCTGCAAGAATTTGGCATCTACACAGATCACTCATCCTGACTCAAAAGAAAGGAAATCAGGGGTCTGGGGGTCAACTGACACTCAGAAGAGTGGGAACGCATGAACCTAAAGAGAACATGTCAAGGCAAAGAAGAAAAGAAAACTGCCACGTGGAAGGCAAAAGTTAATTAGCCACACAATCAGAGACAATCTCCTCTGCATTACCTATAGAGAATAAGTATTTCTAAGAGAAACAGCAGAAAAAGGGGGCAGGGAGCAAACTCTGTAAGGCAATAATAAAAACTATTTAGAACAGAGAACACAAGACAGGTACCTTAGAAGCCTTAATTCCATGAAGAATACAGAGTCTAAATAAAAACTAAATAAGTATAAGGGTCATTAATCAAGTAATAAAAGTCTAGAATTGGTGGAAAGAAATGAAGAAAATAAGAGAATATCTTTTTTTAGAAAAAAAAGCCAAAAACTGACATTTGTAATAAATAAAGAATGAAACAAATTAAAAGGGAGGAGATGAAAGAAATTTTACTTGACAACTTGAGAAGGGGAAAAAGGAATAATTAAATAACTAGATAAAAGGTATAAAGAAAAAAAGAACTAATAGCCAAACCCCCAAAACTACAGGAATGGGTTAACAAGTAAGGGTGGAGGAATTGAACTGTAAGAGAGTCAACAGATTAAGCTAAAATAACTGAAGAGATAAAGTACTTTGTTTACAGAGGAAGAGAGGAGAAATTGTATAACAAGACAAATGGAGGAAAATATAAACCTAATATTCATAACTTGTAAATGGAATAAATAATCCAATAAAATGAAAAAGTTACAAAATTGGATAAGAAAACAAAATCATATAATCGATTGTTTACAAGAAACATACCTAATAAACAAAGATATACCCAAATAAAAATGAGGGACTGGGGGGAAATATATGTGTGTGTGTGTGTGTGTGTGTGTGTACAATGCACACTATAAGGCAATATCATTCATAAATATCAACTTTTTAAAAATTAATAAAAGTTGGGTCAAACAGACTACAGTGTACATGCAAGAAATTATTTATCATGACCCAAATGAATTCATATCAGGGTTGCCAGGACAGTTCAACATTAGAAAAATAATCAACATAATTAGTTATACTAAAAACAAAAACACCCAAAACCACATGATTATCTCAAGAGATATAAAGTGTGTGCAATGGGGGTATACTAGAGACTTTCCATTAACACAGAAGTAAAGCAAGGATGTCTACTCTCCCAGCTACATTAGTTAGTTTAATTCTGGAAATGCTAGTAATAGCCATAAGAGAAGAAGAAGACAATAAGGGCCTAAAGAAGGGAAAATTAAAGCTAAAATTATCCCTATTGTCAATGGCATGAGGTTTACTTTAAAATCCCATACCAGTAAATATACTGATTGAGAAAATTAATAGCTTCAGCAAAGTTACCTGCAGCAAAATAAAGTCCTAAAAATCAGCAGCATTTCTATATAATAATAACAAAATCCAAGAGGCAAAAACAAAAAGGGAAATTTCATATCAACTGATTATAAAATACATAAAATATTTGGGGATCAATCTAGCAAGACACAAAGTACATCTACAGATTCACTCAAAAATACTCTTTATTTTTTTTTCAAACAAGAAAGTAGCAAGGGTTTATTATACAGGCGTGCCACACTTAAGCCACAAAGAAAACAATCAGTCCAGAACGACAAAAGTCCCACAGTACAAAGTCAAGAGGCAGGCAGGTGAAATTTGCATTAAATGATGGCATGTCCTTTTTCAGGGAGGTCATCAGATGGTGGTAAGTCCTTATCAGGGAGGAGTGATGTCTCCCAAAGGTTTCTGTCTTCTTGAGAATGTCACCATGGATCGTTCCATTTCTGCTCCTGTGTCCTCCATGGTCAGCACAGTCTGGTTACTTGGACCTCTGCTTCATCTTTCTCCTCTTGTGTTTCAGCCTATGCATTCACTTTTTCCTCCACTTGGTTCTCATGGCACAATGGAAGTCAACAGGATGCGCTAAGAAGAAGAGTAAAAATACTCTTTAAAAAACAACCTAAGTAGCTAGAGGAATTTTCATTGCTTATGCATTGACCATGCCAATATAATAAAAATGACAATATTACCAAAGCTCATGTATGCTTTTAATGCTATGCCAATCAAATTACCAAAGAGACATTTTGTAGAACTCAATAATATAATTAAATTCATTTGAAAAAATTTTAAAAATCTTGATTATCAGGAAATAATGAAAAGAGGTAGAAACAAAGAGGGAATACCACTTTTAAACTTCAAACTATAATATAAAGTGGCAGTCATCAAAACTATTTGTCATTGGTTTAAAAATAGATAGGTAGATCAATGGACAAACTAGACAAAGGTAGCTCAAACTAGGCAAAGGAGAATCAGGGGTAAAAATGAACTGAGTGACTTTGTTCAATGAACCAGAAAATATAAATTACATAGGAAAGAACTATTTTTAAAAAACTTTTGGTAAAACTAGAAAACCAGCTAGCAGAAATTAGGCTTAGATAAGCATCTTTCACTCTATTTCACAATGTGTTATGTTACATTATAAAAATTTGGAAAAGAAGCAGATGATATACATTTCAAAGCAATAGGAAAGAGATCCATTCTCAGTCAAATAAGGAAGACAGGCAATTATAGAAGTTTCTTTTAAACACTTTTTTGTTACATAAAATTTAAAAGCTTCTTTACAAACAAAATTAATGCACCTAGAAAAGTAGAGGAGCAGTCATGTAAAAAAGAAATTTCTTTTTATCAAATGTGTCCAATAAGAGTATAAGAGTTCAGCATCTAATATACATGTGTGTATAAACAGATATATATATTGTATTTTATTTTCATATATACACAAATGTAGTATATGTGTACATATATTGTGGTATATTAACATATGTACATGTACCTATATATACATGTACACACATATATATGACCAGATGGTCAAAAGATATGAACAAACAATCCTCAAAAGAAGAATTTCAAATTAACAGCCATATGAAAGAATGTTCCAAATCAATAATAACAAGAGAAATATAAATCAAAATATCCCTGAGGTTTGACCTCATGGCCTGTAAATCGATAAAGATGACAAAAGATGGGAATAGTCAATTTCTTTATTCTTCTCCAAGCTGGACTGCAGATTCATCTCCATAATACCTTTTTGACCATGCCATAGAAACTTCTCCCTGGAAGCTCATTCCACCCCCTGCACTATTACTCATACTGGAAGTACCCTCCACCAACTACAAAGACATGTTTGGCCTGGGCCTCCTCCTTAAAATAGAAGTTCTTGGAAGAAGCAGCAAATCAGAGGAAGAGAACACAGAAGTGAAGGATACTACCAATTTGTGGAGTCCAGGGGTGGAATGAGCATTCAGGGTGAAGGGGTTTCAGTGATGTGATAGAGAAAGTCCTATGGTGATGTGCAGCCTTCACCACAACAATCTCTTTTCCTCTCCCTCTCATTGGCTGGTTCTTCCAGGCTGGAGGCAACTGTGTCTTCATTTTTTGCCAGTATGCACTGATGACTCATCTTCACAGCACTTGTTTTACCATGTTCCCACACAGGCTACCTTCTTTCTTCCACTCCCATGTTTTAGCTCACTTTAATGCATTATCTTTCACAATTTCAGCTCCTTGAAGGCAGAGACTTCTTTCTTTTGACTCATATTTGTATTCCCAGCATGTAACACAGTGTCTGGTATATAGTAAGTACTTAATAAATGATTTTTTACTAATTGGAAGAATTGTGAGAAGACAGGCACCTTGTGCATTGTTAGTGGAGCTGGGAATCAATACAACCATTTGAGAAAGCAAATTGGAATTATGCAAATAAAGTGACTAAAATGTCCATATCTTCTGAACCAGAGATTCTGTTGTGCTAGGTTTATAATCCAAGATGAACAATTGTAAACAGAGAGCCTCTATATGCACCAAAATATTTATAGCAACATTTTTTGTGATAGCAAAGATTGAAAACAAAGTAGACACCAACAAATTGGTGAATAGCTAAAGAGAACATGGTATGTAAACATAACAGAATGCTACTTTGCAAACAGAAATGACAAATGTAATGAATACAGGTAAAATGAGAGAGATGCTGAACAAAATTATGCTGATTTTTTAAAAGCCATCAGTAAAAACATATTTTTTAAAGTAAATTCATATTATTTTCTGCATGAAGCCTTTCCTGATCTCAAGCTTCTTCCCACCATCCAAACTACTTTGTTTTTAACTACTATACACATATATATTTAAACTTATTAATTTTGTATTTATGCCATATATATATGTTTATATGTATTTATGCCATATATACATATATGTTTATATGTATCTATTGCCTTTTCAGTACAATAAAATATCCTTGCTAGTAAGGATTTTTCTTCACTATACTTGAATCCCCAGTACCTGGCACATAGGTGCTTAATAAGTACTTGTTGATTCATTGTTTGATTGATTTAAAAGAACCATGATTTCATCAATGTGCATTCCATTCCACCACCCTACCACCCACCCCTACCCATGAAGATTGCAACTACTTTATATATTTATGAGTAGAGAATCTTCATGAATTCCTTTGACCTAAAAAGAGATCACCTGGTGGCCCACCTTCTGGTGCTGAGCCTCCTTGTCCTTAGCTAGCCTAGGCCTAAAGAATTCCATTGCTAGGCCTGAACTACATGCCTTTCCAGTTTGGAAGGACTGATCAGAGCTTATACTCTGCTTGCATAGCCTTCAAGACCCAGAGCCACTTCTCCATGATAATGCATCAAAGTAGTAAGTCAGTGGAGGGCTGAATCTGATCCTCAGCCTATTTCTCCTGTTCTAATCATTAATTAATCAGTTAATCAATAAGTGTTTGTTAAATATCTGTTTCCAAGAGAAGTCCTTCTGACTGTTCCCAGTGCATTGATTGGAAACTTTTAAACTCATTCTCACTAATGGGACATGTCAATGGACCTAATTAAACCACTTTGACAATGAAGATACCTACCTGTACTCACCCAACTCAAAGTTGGACAGCTTCCTGTTTCCATGACCTTTGGAGGCAAATATGGAAAAAATGGTTTGGTTCTAATAACATGCTTTACTCATGTATATGCAGGGACAGAAAATGAAATTATTTGGTGTGTAAAAAAAGGACAAATTTTGCAGGGTCAAAACCCACTTGAGAATTTTGTGCTTAAAAGTTAATTGAATTGGAAATTTATGAACTTTGAATTTGATTTCCTCCACACACCCCCACCCAAAGAAGGTTAAACTCTTATCACTTCTATGTTTGTACTCTTTGTTCTACTAGTAATTGGAGCTGCAGATTAAGGATGGTCTAATGTGTTTTTTATTTGATCAACACAGGTTTCCATTTAATTCCCTCTTAGAAAAAACAATCCATAAAAAAGTTAAGTTAAGGTCAGGGGATAGAGGGAATGTCTAACATTTTGTTAAATTTAAAACACAGCTGGATTCTCCTAGCTTCACAGAACTATAAAGTTCCTGTGATGTTTTCCACAAACTTTCAAATGTTTTGGCTTTTTCTATGGCATGAAAAAAAATGATTCAGGCAATCAAATGTTTTCATATATCCTTGAAGGATATAACATTTGTTAGTGGATTTTTATCCAAATCAAAAAAAATCATAATTATTGATGATGATTTAACAGAGTCATTTTTTATGGCAGATACTGACGAGATAAGGAAATGCATATTGTCTGTGTCACTAACGTCTTTTAGCATTTCCCTGGAAACAATTTACAGGAAGCAATGGGAAACTAGAGAGACAAAGGTTAACAGGTTAAAGGTTAACCAAATCAGTGTAAAGTTGTCGAGTCTACATGAGCTTTCCAAATTTTTTTGAAGACTCATAAAAACACCTTACTGACATTCTTTTAAATATACAAGCACACACGCATACACAAATACACACACACAAGCAAATCAGTATTCTAGTAATGAAGAATACAAGTGCAGAGTCTTCTTTAGAGTACTTCAGTTGATGGTTTGTCCTTAGGGAGAAGCATTTGGACCGTTTTATCTGGGTACCATAGCAACAGGAAGTGAAAGATCAAGGGAAAATTCAATTCAAACGGTCAGGCTGTCATGCAACATTTTAAACTCAGTCATCTCTGGCATCAATCTTCAGAGCCTTTTGAATCAGAACAAGGCTTTTAATGTCCCTATAGTTCCAGTGTTGTTTTATTGTGCTGGGCAAGGACACTGAAAAAAGAGTAATGGAGAACTGTCTCACACAAAAATAACAATGTTCTCAGAAGTCCACTCATCTCATGATAATTTTCAGTGATTTCTGAGAGGGATTTTGGGTTCCTCCAGTCCTTTGAATAATTCTGAAAAGGCTCATTTCAAATTGAATTGCCTTCTCTTATTGTTATCCCAGAAATTTCTAGGTAACAAAGTTTTGATGGCTTTCCAGTTTTGATCTCCCTAGTCAAGATTTGAAATGAGGAAAGTTTGTTCCAAGCTCTTCAGAATAGTAGTACTTAGGTGAACTCATCCTGGAACTATGCGTGGAAGATCCATTGAAGATATATAAAGTGAATGGTTGTGAGTAGAATGGAAAATCTCTTTCTTTCCTCTGATGTTCTTGATTAACACAAAAGTAATGCTACTGTACTGCCTTAGTAGAGATGGTGGATGAAACTTTTTTGTTTTTATCTTTCCATGGCAAAAAATATTTTTTCTTTATTGGTATTTGAATTTATTTCATTTGTCACATTCTTACTTAAATTTCTGTTGCTAATTGTGTTTATTTTAGAATCGCCTGTCCAAAATCCTATAAGGTATTTATGGGTCTAGAAAATCTCATTGACTTGCAAGATTTTTATTGTGTTAGTTAATCTTTTATTTGTTCTCATTTATTTCAAACTCCTTTGAGAGGTCCTAGAAAATATTGCCTCACTATTTTAACCTGAGAAAATGTATTTTGCATGAATTGTAACCATAGGCTTTTAATAAACATTTCTAATATATTTTATTTATTCTGTATATGAATATACAAGGTAAGGAAGGAAGGGTGAGGTGGAAGAAAATGCATATGAGAACTATAAACATTGAGAAATTAATTCATTTTTTTACTTTACAACCTATCTTCTTTTCTCTAGCTCTGATTTTCTTCCCTTGCCCCAGTATTTTCTAATTAACAGAACTTCTATCCTTCATTTCCTGACTCCCAATTACCCAACCCTCCTTAAGTTCATATCATAGATTTATGTCTATATGGTCATTAGTCCAACCTCTTCATTTTATGGATGAGGAAAGTGCCATCCAGAAAGGTTAGGGACTTGATCAATTTCATACAAATAAAGACTAATGCAGAATTTAAACTGACAGCTTGTGGCTCTAAATTGAACACCCTTTTCACTGTTCCATGCCTACTTTCTCAAAGTGTTCCTCAAATTTAACTGTACTATGTGGATTTAATACTATAATATAATTATGATTTTATATTGTCATTGTTTAGTTGTTCCAGTTATGTCCAACCCTTCTTGACAGCATTTGGGGTTTTCTTGACAAAGATACTGGAATGGCTTGCCATTTTCTTCTCCAATGGATCCAGTGGATCCATTTTGTCAGATAATCAGAGGTTAAGTGATTTGCCCAGGGTCACACAGCTAGGAATTATCTGAGGCTGGATTTGAAATCAGGTCTTACTGACTCCAGGTCCAGTGCTCTATCCACTGAGCCATGAAATGCCTTATGATTTTATTTTCCCAACATATAAATAAGGTAAAAGTTATGCTTGGCTGTTTCACTTGTTGTCATGGGAATTTCTAAGAAGCATGAGTTTCTTCTCTAGCAGAGGTATAGTAAATAAAGAGCTTTCCTCAGAGCCAGAAAAACCTGGGTTGAAGTATTGCTTCTGATTTGAATCCTTCCATATACTGGTTGTGTGACCCTCACAAGTGATTTAACCTCTCCAGAAACTAGACAACTCTCTAAGACTACAAGTTGTAGAATATGTGCTGACCTTCATTGATGAAAGGAGTTTCCTCATCCAAGAGCTCTCCATATCACTGACATCACAGGTGCAGTCACTATCCCTGAGAATTTTTCTTTTTGGGGGGGAAGGAGGAAAGGCAAATCAAGGGTAAGTGAATGAAGCTGGATTTGAACTTAGGTCCTCCTGACTTTAGGGCCAGTACTCTATTCACTGCACCACCTACCCACTCCTACCAATGTTTCTTATCATCCATGTAAGGCTTATTGTAAATAAAATGTGAAAATTAATTCTAAGGATAACAAACAGCATAGAAAGGAACATCATCTGAAGGCTGACGAAATTGTGTGTATTTTATAAAATAATTTCATCAAAGTGCTAAATAATTAGGACTTAAATATATTTCAAAGAATAAAATCCAGAATAAAATTATTTGAAGTGGGCAATGGATCAAATATTTTAGTGGGAAAAGCACTGGACAAAGAGTCCTGGGTTCACAACTCAAGTCCAACATTATTGAGGGTTAATAGGTAGCACAATGGACAGAATTCTATTCTTAGAGTCAGGGAAACATGATTTTAAATCCTTCTTCAGACATTTATTAGCTGTATGATCTTGGACAAGTCATTTATCTTCTCTGGGTCTCAGTTTTCTCACCTATAAAATGAGAAAGTTGGACTTGATGACCCCTGAGTTTCTTTCCAGGTCTAAATATGATCCAATGAGGCTATGGTTAAGAACCTATGAAAAGTAAACTCAACCAGAAAAAAAAAAAAAAACCTTACCTTTATTCATTCTTCTCTTTTCTTCTATTCCATAATAGTGGTAGGAGGCCTTATCATTCACATGGTCCAAAGTGAGAAGTGACGCTAGACATCTCATTCTTCTTTCATGCTTTTTCTTGTCTTCCCTAAGGATCTGGAGGGAATTGTTGGGCCAGGAAGAGTGAAACCAGGTCCAAAGAAAAGACAACTGTTGACAAAGGAAAATGATTGCAAACCTCATCTCCAGTCTCCTGAGGATAGCTAGATGGTACAGTGGATAAAGTGCTAGATTGGGAGTCAGGAAAACCTGAATACAAATTCAACCTCAAGATCTTACTAGCTGTGTTTCCCTGGTCAAACCACCTAAGTTCTCTCAGCTCAAGTTTCCTCATTTGCAAAATGGAGATAATAATACCATCTACTTCCCATGGTTGTTGTGAGGATAAACAGGAAACTATTTGTAAAGTGCTTTGCAAAACTTAAAGTACTATTGAAATATGATTATTATCGCCATCCTGGGGGCCCAATTTGAAAGAATCAAAACACTTATGTAGTTCCTATCAACCAGAAGAAGATTTTAATACTGGTAGAAAGATACTTGGCATGCGTTCATTTTTCTTTTTCTTTTTTTTTAAAATTTAATAGATTTCTTCTATATTGAGACAATTAGCTTAATTCTTGTTAGATTAATAACATTGTTTTCATACCATAACATGAATATAATATTTGATATTTTTGGACTTGTGAAGTAGATTTTAAAATTGTAAGCAAAGAGAAGGGCTCAATTCATTTGAACAGAATAATTTTGTTCTCTTGTACTTTCTTTTTTAAAGTAGATGACATGGAGTTGGGCCCATCTGAATGTATTGGACAGGCAAAAGCATTGCTGGGAATACTTAGATTTTTTTTAAAGGGTGGAGCCTAGGTGGAAGAACTGAGAAGGTATTTGGAAAAGGGGAATTTAGACTAGATCCACCTACTCCTGAGAATAAGGAGGAAAGGGGGAAAGGAGGGATCTGACCTAGAGGCTGTCCAAAGAGAAATGGCTGTTGGGAAGAGAGAGATGATGAATATCGGTAATGATGCTCAGAAGAAAAGAGGAGGCAGGTATAAAATCAGAATTTTGCTACCTTTTGGCAACCATTCTTTCTGTTAGCTGTTCTGTGTCAATAGCCTCCATGTTATTCTTTCTCTGCAATATCCCCTAATCTGTACTGTTTCTCTTATTGTATAATATCTTTGTGTTGTAAGACAACCTTAACTGATGAACGGTTTGATTGTACAGGTGATCTATGAGAAGTGATCACTAATCAGGGGACATGGAGTATCATGCTAATTAGTTGATCAAAGAAAACTAAGACATTTATTCAAGAAGACTGATCCAGGTTGATGTGAGTTAAGGCATGAGGAGAAGCATGTTCAATAGATAGAAAAAAATGTTACTTATTTATTTCCAGTGGATAAGAATACCAAGGATCTATCCTCATGTGGATAGGAAGTAGGTCTATAGGTTCATGAGGGATGATTCATGGGTTACTGTATTGTTGCTAAGTCATTTTTCAGTTGTGTTCAACTCTTTGTGACTACATTTGGGGTTTTCTTGGCAAAGAAACTGGAATAGTTTGCCATTTCCTTCTTCCACTCATTTTATAGGTGAGGAAACCGAGGCAAACAGGGTTAAATGACTTACCCAGGGTCACACAGCCAGTAAGTGTTTGAGGCCACATTTTAACTGAAGATGAGTCTTCCTGCCTCCAGGCCCAGCACTCTACCCACTGTGCCACCTGCCTGCCCCTTGATTCATGGGGAGAAATGCAATTCCATCATAGGTTAAAAAGTCTTACGTTATGGCAGAAAGGCTGTCTAGAGGATCAGAGCAATTAACACAGGAAGCAGTGTTTTCACATTATAATTTTAAAGGGCAAGAGAGGTATAATGGACAGAAAGTCCACCTTATAATCACAAGGACCAGGATTCAAGTCTTACTTCTGGAATGAAGTAGGTCTTTGGTCACAAGTGAATCATTTAAGCTCTCAATGCCCCAGGAAAATCTTAAGACCATAAATTACACAGGTGATGCAGAAGTGGATTGGCAAGGAAAGTTTCCACAGCAGGAGTTCCCCACTGAAGAAATCATAGTTCCAGAATAAAATCTCAAATTTAAGGAAAATAAAATGACCAATTTAAAGCTGGTAGCAGCCTAAATGGTCAAGTCTGACCCCTTAATTTTACACATGAGGAAATTAAACCTCAAGTTATATAGCTACCAAATATTTGGGGCAAGATTCAAATCCATGTTTTCCCAATTCCAAGTTCAGGGCTCTATTCACAACATCTTGATGATGGATCAGTGGATTCCAGTCTCTATGATCCTGCTCATGATTCATTGCTGATTACTTATTGAAATGGTTTAAGGTCATTCATTCATCCACAACAACTTTGCAGGTTAGTTTTATTGATTTAATTTAAGAATCAAAAGTGTAGAGGGCAGCCAGGTGGCACAATGGATAAAACTCTGGCCTTGGAGTCAGGAGGACCTGAGTTCAAATCAAATCAAACATCAGTCACTTGACACTTACCAGCTATGTGACCTTGGGCAAGTCACTTAACCGCGATTGCCTCACCAACCCTCCCTCAAAAAAAAAGAATTAAAATTGTATTGCAAAAGATCAGGTAGTTGCTGTTAGGGAAAAAAGAGAGAACTCAGTTTTCCAGACCCATGTCTCTAGACTGGCTTATCCTACAAAATAATATTGACTAATTTTCTGATACAGCCAGATTCTGGCTTTCTCTATCAGATAGGGAGTCAGAAGGTTAGTGATATCAGTAGGAGACAGAATGAGAGACAGATTTGCTCCATGTGACTGCCTACTTATAAGCATCCTAGGCATGTTGTAAATGAAGGAACTTTGAAGGACATGTGTGTTTGGCACTCTTGTCTAGAGGGTGAGGACTTTAATAGGAACTGACTATGAGAACTGGGAGGTGGGAAGGATTAGAGTTGGGGGGGAATGAAAAAACTAGTAAACGCCCCTCTATGTAGCAACTGACCTTCACCTCAGTTACTTTTGTAAGAGAATGAATATAAGAAGTATGTGGAATGGCATATTTTTCTTAGACTGTATAATTTTTCAATAGAGCATGTTGAAAAACAAGATATCTCTAGACATCTGTGATAGGTACAGAATATCAGAGAAGCTGCAATACAGTAATATGATTACTTGGCTCCAGAGGTTGTTCGGCTGTGACTATACCCTTTCTTCAGCTTTTAACTGAAGCTAGAAAATCTCACGGTATGCAAAATAATGAATAAATGAAATTAGAAAATGTTTTTCAAAGTTAACAAGCAATTCTGTGTCAGTGTATTGGGTTTAAGGTGAAGGCTTGGGTCTGTGAATACATTATCTAAAGCCATTGGTCTACTGCTGATTTTTAATGTCAATTTTTTTTGGCTTTCAAACTATTTCTTTTTGCTACATTTTTTCCTCTAGTTCATCTCACTGCCCACATATTGGATTATACCTTTTGAACTCCAACTTTCTTGCCCTACTATGACACACATTTTTTTTCACTGAGCAAAAAAGCAATTCCACTGGTAGAAATTGCATTTTGTTTATGGATATGAGCAAAACTGCCATGACATTAAAAAGGCCAAAAATGAGATAGATTTTTTTTCATACATGCACAACTTTTCAATCATGACATCCTAATCATCAACTCTTTGGCAAGGTCAGCCACTTTTCTGGTTTGATAATTCTGCATCAGTTTGACTTACTCAAGAGACAAGGTAAAAAACTTTTAATGCTATTCATGAAAAGTCACATGCATCACCTTAGCTCCTTATTAACCTCAAAAAAAATGTTTATCTTTATGGTTTCAACTTTTGTTTTAATCTGGATTGTTTATTAGAAAATACACATATACAATGTTTGGCCATAGCTTCCTATTCCAAAAATAACAACAACAAAAAACCAAAACATTGCTCTTTCTAGCTAGAAATCATAGAATCATAGCTTTAAAGCCAATTGGGACCTTAGTAATATTTTAATTTATCCTTCTCATTTTACAGATGAGGAAATTGAGCCCCAGAGAGACCTGCTTCCAGATCCACTCTCTTTCCTATTGTACTGTACAGTACCTACTGTGGTAAGGCTTATTTCTTGATCTGACTAGCTGCCTTATCTAGATTGAATAATTAACTGTGTATGTTTTTTTAACTCTTTGGCAGCAAATGTTCAATGGAACCAGGACATGACATTCATCCTAGCTCTGACATTGGCTACTTACATGATCACAGGCAAGTCATTTAACCTTTCTTCACCACAGTTATCTTTTCTTTAAAATGAGGACAATAATACTTGCACTGTTTCCTTCACAGAGCTGTTGAGAGAAAAGTGATTTCTGAATCAAAAAGTATTATATAAATACTGGTCCCATTCTTTGATTAATTAAGCAATTCTTTGTTTGGTTAAAAGTTTCCTTAAACTTGGTCTGTACAGCCAAAAGAAAGCAGGGAATTCAGACTTTTACCCAGTTAATTTGTGAGGGAAGAACAAAGATTTTACTGAAAGAAAAATAAAATAAAACTTCAATTCTCAATTGTAGATTTTTGAATCTATGAATTTCTCCCAAGCCAATTTGAATGAAATATAACTGTCTTCCCTACATAAGTGGCTTAGCATTCAGCTCTATCACTCCTGACACACATCTGTTTGGCAGTTTACAAATGCCCAAAGGATTTCTGTATGTTGACATCTGCATATAAATCAAATCATATATTTGCTTCCATCAAAATTTACCAGTGTATTCAAAATGACACTGATAGCAGTGTCATTTCTTGAGACACTCCTCCTATGGCCAACAGGATTATTTAGAATGGTTATGGCCTGGTAATAGAACCCATGTGCTATGTGTGTGTGTGTGTGTGTGTATACATATATAGGTAATCTACCTGTATATCAGTCATACAAGTAATTCAACATAAACATCTAACTCAGCAAAGAGACTTTCAAAAAAGCCCTTTCATTGTATTTCTTGAGTTATTTTTATATTTTAGAAGTTTTCTGTAGTTTTCAGTTTCTCTCTACTGATGCAAATCGTATTTTTCACACTCCATAGACTTATTCTTGCCAAAAGGATTCAGTGCTTTAGAGTCAGTCTTCTGATGATGATATTATCTGGATTGAATGAGGCTTGTACTTAAAAAATAGACATGTAGTCCATCATGGGACCAATAGACAAAGCATTCCTAGAGTGGTAGCACCTGTTTCAGTTTTCACTCTACTGGCAAAACCTTGGGGAATGAACCCAAGGTCATCTCTATGCCAAGATAATGCATCAAAGTAGCACTTTATTGGAGGTAACACCTCTCAGCAACCATTTTAAAAACATACTTTCCACCAAACATAGATTTAATTGACTCTGATAAAAACTTTCATTGTATTAATTAATGTATTACATTTCAATTATACTAACCAGTAAGCATTTATTTAGTAATGTAACAGGCACTGCCCTATGTGAGAGCAGTATTACAAATTTCAGAATACACAACTTTAACCTGCATACCAACAATAAATGAATTATTTAATTGTACTCATTATTTACCAATCAGTCAACAAGCTTGTATTATGTGCCTACTACACTAAGTGCTAGGAAAACAAATTCAGTAAATTCCAGACTTATGAGGAATTTATGTTCTAATTGGCAGCAGTAGGGAGGCATATATAAGTACGTGCAAAATAAACATTGAGAGGGGCAGTTAGATGGCGCAGTGGATAGAGCACCTGCCCTGAAGTCAGGAGGACTTGAGTTCAAATGCGGCCTCAGACCAAACACTTGACACTTGCTAGCTGTGTGACCCTGGGCAAGTCACTTAACCCCAATTGCCTAATAAAATAAAATAAAGTAAACATTGAGAGAATAAATAAAATAAATACAAAATAGTTAAAAGTATGGAAGATAATTAGGAGAGAAGGCATTAGCAGTTCAGGTAGGGGGACTGTTTAGGAGAAGACTCACAGAAAAGGTGATGCTTGATCTTTTTTAAAGAAAGAGAGGGGTTCTGTGAGGTGGGAGTAAAGAGATAGTGTATTCTAATTATGGGGGTAACCATTCCTGTAGACATGAGACAGAAGATGAACATGAGACACAGAGAGAAGGAAAGAGAGAAGTTTAGCTAGACTGCAGAGTGCACAAGGAGAAAAATTGTACAATGAATTTGAAAAGGTAGGCTGGAGCCAGTTGAGAAGAGTTTTGAAGCCTAAACAGAAGAGCTTATTCTTGATCCCAGAGCCAATAGGGAACCATTTGAGTTTATTGAAGAAAGGAATGCCATGGTCAGAGCTCTGCTTAAGGAAAATCACTTGGCAGTTATGTATAAGTTGGGCTGGAGTGGGGAAAAGCCTTAAGACAAGAGACCTATTAGAAAAACTTTTCAAGAATCTAGATGAGAGGTGATAATGACTTGAATTAATGTGATGGCTATTTAGATAGATAGGAGAAGTTAAATATGAAGGCTCTTGTAACGGGAAGAAATGGCAAGGTTTGGCAAGTGATTGGTTATGTGAGGTTAATGACAGCAAGGAGTCCACTGTCCAGATTAACAGTAAGGCTACAAACCCAGAAGACTGGAAGGATGGTGGTCTCTTCTATATAAATAGAAAAGTTTGAATGAAGGATGGATTTGAGGAAAGGAAAATAATGATCCCTATTTTGGACACGTTGAGTTGAGATGTTTCCAGGATATCCTGTCTGCCAAATATGATCCTATGGTTTTAACTCTGAGAAGGTCAATTTCTCTACTTGGTTCTTGTCCCAATCCTGGAGTTTTACTCCAAGGAAATCTCCCACATAAAATTTAGGTATAGTTCATATATAATTTTCCTATAAGTATGTAACAAAGTCTCCAACTCCTACATAAATATTTGATTTATAGTGTGAGTATCAGGGAGAAGATTATCTCTATTTCATCCAGTACAGATAATACACACACACACACACACACACACACACACACACACACACACACACA
>NW_020954650.1:446072-451063 GCF_900497805.2 Vombatus ursinus
ACACACACACACACACACACACACACACACACACACACACACACACATATATGACAAAAGACTCTTAAGAGCCCAGGAATAATTACATAAACATAATAATCAAATATTCCATCAGCTTGATTAGACTTTCCCCAGAAGTAAACAAGACTGCTAAACAATATCTCTTCACACTGGACCTGTATTTGTTTAAGAAACTCCCATAACAGGTTCTGTTCATTCAAGGTTCTCTTGAAACTCCCTACCTATTCCCCCAACTTGTTTTTAGTCCTTCAACTTCTAGATAATTCTCTGTATCTTCCTGCCTATGCCAAAGTGCCCAAGAGTATCTTCTTGCCCACCCCAAAAGCATGATATTGAGGAAATCTCTTTCTAGGAGGCTAGTACCTGAATGATCCAACTAAGGAAATCAATCTTTTAGAAATTCTTAAACTTAACATTACCTATGTAGTAACTCCCAAGGCCAGGAAAGTCCACTCTCCCAACATCATTTAAATCTGAAACTGAAAGGACAATAAATACATGACAATGGAAAAGATTTGAAAGATTTTTAAAACACTATTGCCCATAAAAGGAAGTGAAATCATTACATTTGGAGTCTAACTCTGCAGTCCTAGAGTGCTACATTAGGCAGCAAAAAAGGCATTTAAAAAACCCAATAAATATGAGATTATATATCTAGAACAGATTTCAGAAGCTATGTAGTCCAAGTTCCTCACTTTACAGATGATGAAACTGAAGCTCAGGCATGGTAAGCAATTGAATCTCAACTTATCTGAAAAAGGGAAGGATACCAAAGGCTTTAAACTACAACAAAAATCCCTCAAAACTTATAATTATCCCCTTCTCTCCCAAAAAAGGAGACTGAGAGAATATCAATAACTCTTGACCCATCTTTATCTTCCCAACTCTAAAAAATAAGTGTTAAAATTCTTATGAGAATAAGCCCCATGTATATTGAAATCATCTTTGATAAAGCTATGAGAAGGCAGGCTTTAGCAAATGCTATTCTACAGTAGGCCACATTTTTATAATAACACAGTTGACTGAAAGGCATATAAAATACAAAATCCCACTGTGTTATATCTTAGACAGGCACTGTGCATAGACAGTGAGTTGAGCACAGAATCAAACAGAGAGAGAAGGTTAGATTGAATTTCTTTTGAAATTGAAGTGCTTTTAGTGACCCCAAGCTTCTCCCTGAAACAATGGCCCACCTTTTGAACACCATTATTCTTCTAATGATGATTTAGAGCTGCAAGTCATGGAATGTCACAGTTTCTCAAGAATTAAAGTTGAGGGTCACCCAAAAGGCAATGAAAAAGCATAAGGAAGGCCAGACCCTGGAAACCACCTTAGTTAGCAGACACTTGATTTTTTCAGAAAGATAGGGCAGTCAACGATAACATCAGTTTCAGATGTAACCTTATGATTCTTTGTTATAAGGAATGGCTGTGTGGGAAAGGTGAGGGGAAAAGATACAGGGACAAATCTAGGTGATATAAAAAGATATCAATAATCTATTTTACAAAAGTATGTAACCTTTTCTGGAAAATAATGATCACAATAGATCACCATTAAAGAACAAAGGAGAAGTAGCACCAAAAAAAAGTTCTTAGAGAGCTATATAACCAGAAAAAAACATTTGGGCCAATCATGTAACAAAAGAATGGGCTAATCAATGTCCAGTCCATACATGTGTTCTCTTAGGCAATGTCAAACAATCTAGAGAAAGATCTTCAGCCAACAATGTCTCTCTCCTCCCATTCCCTATGGAAGTTTTATAGGAATACATGGACAAGAGTGGCACAGGTTTGGCAGAAAGCAATAGGTTGTGATAACCCTCATTGAAGGTGATACTTACATTGATAAGATCACAGATCTATCACATATCATAACATCTCATTCTACCCAAAAACATACACCTTATTCATTCTTGATCATGCTGTTCCTTTTGTCCTTGTATATTACCATCCAAATTGTGTGCTTTCGTTCTTTTTTTTTTCCTTTTGTTCAAGGCCTGTGAATTCTTCAGTGTGAGAAACTCCTTGTGACAGGGATTCTTTCTACCAATACAAATTGACACCTACTATGCAACCTATAGTCTTCCTAACTAGATGATAAGCTGTTAAAGAGAATAGACTTTTCCTTCTACTTTGCATCCTCCACAGAGTATAGCATAGAACCATGTACATAATAGATGCTTAACCAATACTTGTGGGATGAGTGGATGTTGAATTAGATAGATTGATTTAGTGCCAGTCCATCCACCTTCCCCTAGGAGGAACGTAAGTAGTTAAATAAATCATCATTCTACATCTTAGGGAGGCACCAGCTATTTCTCACAATTGCATGCTTGACACTTGCTGTAACTATTTGCAAGTTTGTTGACATTTATTAGGACTCCTTAATGTGATTTACCATAAGGCCCTACTTATGGGAAATTCCTCATATACAATCTAAACTGACAAAAAACTTAAATCTTCTTTATCAATTGACTGCAGCTATGCTTTTATGAGTTCAGAATTTCTAGGTGGCAAAACAAAAATAATTTCACTTCTCATTTTTGTCTACAAACTATCCATATCTAAAAATTGTTGTAGAGATTGAAAGATTTCTTTTTCCTCCTTCCCCTTGGCTTTTTAAAAATTTAAATGACTGAGAGTCTTGGATGCGTTTTGAATTAGGTAGACACAGGGAGCATCTCAGATTGGTCAACTGTTTTTTTCTTTTTGTTTCGCTTTGTTTTGGGGGAGGAGAGGATGTTTTTTCTTTGTTTTCATATGTATAAAAATGTATAAAATGTAAAAATGTATATATATGTCTATATATATGTAGATATGTAGATATAAAATGTATAAAAAATTAATTATCATTAGCAAGGGACATCACAAGAGGACCTTAGGAAAAGAAACAATAGTCAGGCACATTATTAAAGTCAGTCACTTTATTAAAATGAAGTTGCTAAGTTTAACTATTTGATACATATTTATATTAATTTCAATTAGTAAAAACAAGCATAAATGAATATTGAAACATGGTTAAAATAACTATGTGCCTTGTCTAAGATCATTAGATACGATTTTCATTTGAAGTCATTAGTAGATCTTGTAGACAATGAATTATCTCTTCTAAACAATCAGTTACATTGGGTAGACTGCATGGAATGACAATCCTCAAATTAAATATGCCATTAAGGTTTCTAATGAATCTTGACATACACATGTTATTTTTTAAGATAATTAATAATGCATAAGAATTACAGAAATTGACTAAAACAGTCTTTTCTCCAGCTCTTTCATTTCTTTTCAAACATTTTGCACATAATAGAAGAACAAGGAATGGTAGAAACCTCTAACAGGCTTGGAATTTAAATATTCAAATTAATTCTATTCAGATTGAAAAAAGAGGGGGATTTTTACAACCAAATTCCCAAATTATAACCTATTTTTTTTGGAAATCTCCTAGCAAATGTTAGTCAAGTCAACTAGTCATAATAATTTGCCAGTTGCCCCCAAACTTCCATAAAGTACTGGGAGGCTTTAGAACAGGAATTCTTAACCTAGGATCTACAGGATGATATATCAACTTAGGGATCATGGGATCCATGAACATGGAGTAGAAAAAAAAACTACATCTTTATTTTTACCAACCTCTAATTAAAATTTAGCATTTCCTTCAATTATTAAAAAAAAAACATTATTGTGGAAAAGTTTCTATAGGCTTTAACAGTCTTTCAAAGGGGTCAGTGACACATAAAAGGTTAAGGAACCTTGCTATAAGGACATAGACCTTTCCCAAGAGAAAGTTACAACCAAGGAGATAAGATAGGAAAGCACAAATTCAGATATGCACAAGTTACTAAAACACCAGGACACAATAAACAGGTCCATAGCACTGATATCAATCAATTAATAAGCTTTTATTAACAACCTACTATTCTCCAAGAATTATGATGATATCATTGATTCCCTTCAAAAATAAAAGACAGGGAGCAGCTAGGTGGCACAGTAGATAGAGTACCAGCCCTGAAATCAGGAAGACCTGAATTCAAATTCGGCCTCAGACCAAACACTTGACACTTACTAGGTGTGTGATCCTGGGAAAGTCACTTAACCCCAATTGCCCAAAAAAATTTTTAAAAAAATGAAAGACAAACAACAATAGCCTGGTAATCCTCCTGTGGATTAATCTTGATGGTACAGGTTGGGTGCTTAGAGCCAAGGGCCGCTCCTAAATCCAATTTTAAGGAAAAGCAATCATGAGGCAGCTAGGTGGCACAGTGGATAGAGCACGAGCTCTGGAGTCAGGAGGACCTGAGTTCAAATCCAGCCTCAGACACTTGACACTTACTAGTTGTGTGACCCTAAGCAAGTCACTTAACCCCATTGCCTAGCCAAAAAAAAAAAAAAAGGAAAAGCAATCATATAGTGTACTCAGATTCTCTCACATGATTTGGAAGTGGCAGTTTACTTCCAAAGGCAAAATGCATTCAGACAAAATCATAATTCCCCTGTTCTCCTTTGTTGAGGAATTTTTTATTTTTCTTAACCTTATGCTCCATGGCTTTCTTGATCCATTTATACAGGTTCCATGTAAAGTGACAGGAAACTAGAGGCTACACCATGGAGTTCTGAATTGTCACCATCTTCTCCTATATGTGTTCTAGTGCCCCCAGAAACCTCTGGTGCTGCCTCTGATTCCTCCATTTCCCTCTTTCTTTTGATCCTCTAGGTGGTGGCCAAGGACAGAGGTACTGAGTTGCTACACCCCAAAGCAGAGGAAAATCTACTACATTGATAACTTCTGGGTTATACTTCTGGTCTCTTTCTAGGGGCATGCATAACCAAAGATTTCTTATTGGTCCTTTGTTCCCCATGATGGAGTAGCCACTGAACACGAATAGCTACCTATTCTTTAGATTTCAAGATTAATTATGCCTTTACACTCTCTCTCTCTCTCTCTCTCTCTCTCTCTCTCTCTCTCTCTCTCTC
>NW_020954650.1:451073-453387 GCF_900497805.2 Vombatus ursinus
TCTCTCTCTCTCTCTCTCTCTCTCTCTCTCTCTCTCTCTCTCTCTCTATCTATCTATCTATCTATCTATCTCTTTGGAGCATGTCTTTTGGGCCTCTGACAGCCTCTCCTGAAAATATACCATGATGAGAAAGAAGAGCTTTTCCCAATACTTTTGGCAGCTATGAGAGCCACTAGCACATTGTAGACAATGTATATTTGTCTAGATGGCTCTAAGACAGGATTTCTTTAGGTTCCCCTTCTGCTTTATATTTTCTTCCCTGAGTAAGGATGAGCAAACATGAATCCTTAAAAAAGATGTTCCTAACTTTGACTGTAACTTCATAAGCTCGAGAGGTCAGGAGCTCCTGCATCCAGGGACCATTTCCCTATCAGGAAGTGATCTCCATTGCAGATTTTCGGAGGAAATGACCATTATTCAGACCTATTCCATTTGGGGAATTTAAATTTTAAAAATTCAGTTTATGTATCAGATCAATTTTTTTTTTTTATGTTTCTTCATAACAAGGCATGTGAGAACCTTACTTAATTTTCACTTGACACAGCCAACTTGCTTCTCTTTGCTTTGCCTTCTCTACAGGAAGCTGCTTCTGCTTTGTATATACAGCACAAACTCTGGGCTCACTCTCTCAACCCCCACTTACACTAAACTTGAGTCCTTGGAGATCAGCTGCTATTTCATTCCCCAAGACTCCAGGGGACCTTGAGGAGGTGGGTGTGGTTTTCTAATACCATTGCTCACCATCCCTGACCAGTGTGCTTCCCCAGTGATTGACTAACCTTATTTGATTGGGGTTCTAAAGTGGTAGGTTAGAAGAATTTTGTATATATAGTTTATTCATTGCTTTGCTAAAATATTTAAAGCCTCTCATACTATTTTTTTCTGAAAAAGATGAAAAGATATAGTATATATTAGAGGTCCTTGTATAGATTCCAGAGTTCCATACACTTGGATAGGAAAAGTAGCATTTTTATTTTCACTAATATCTAAATGAAATTTAGCATGTCATTCACTAATGAATTTTTTTAAATGTTATTTAAAGAATAGGTCCATGACACAGAAAAGGTTAAGATCTCCTGGTCTAGATGATATTATAATTACATTCAGAACTAGTTGAATGATTAAATTCAAAGAGACTTTAATGGTTCAATTTCAGTTTGGAATTAGGTCTCCAGTGGAATACTGCAGAGATCTGTGCTTGGCTCTATACTATTTAATATTCTTTACCAATGACCTGGAGAAGGGCATAGATGGCATGCTCATCACATAGGGCAGATATCAGAAAGGTGGAAAGGTAACAAAATAAATGACCAAGTCAGCATTCAAAACTCTCTTGACAACTAGAACATTAGGCTGAACTTAATGATGAACAAAGGAGGAATAAATGTCCATTCTACCTCTAAATACTAAAATGGATCTGTGATCTCATCTATTTGATAATTTCCAATGATACTGATTGAAATGTATACTTTCCTGTCTATCCTACATAACTGTCATTTATAACCATTCAAAAATTTGCCATGGAAGAGCCACCCAGTATGTTAGAGGCCCTCCTCACTAGAAATGGAGCATCCTAGCCATCTATTTGTCATCCCTCAATCTTGCCCCATGACCAACCATTCTTCTCCTTCTCTCATACTGTTAATATCATTTACTTTTGTTCCTCTTTGTACTCCCACAGTGGTTGCATTTTGCAGTCTGTTCAAACTCTTCACTTTTCCATTGACCTGTGTGTCTTTGGAGGTAGTGGTTTCATGGCTTGTTATGCAGCAATGCCATTAAAATGGTTGTGCTGGAATTCTAGTTTCTTTTAAGAAATGACTTCACAAGTACAAGATAGGGAAGACATGGTTAGACAGCAGTTTGTGGAAAAAATGGTGGATATGGAAGTGTTCATGAATTGCAAGTCAAATATGATACAACAGTGTGATATAGCAGACAGAAGAGCTAATACAAATGTAGTTTGCATAGCTTTCGGGTTCAAGCAAGTGAGAGGCCCACTATCCTCTGCCCTTGTCAGACCATTTCTACAATATTGTGTTCAATATTGGGTGCTAATTTTTTTTAATTCTTGTCTCCAGTTCTAAATTTTCTCTTTCCCTCTTACCCTTCCCTTATCCATTGAGAAGACAAGAAATACTATAACCATTATACATATGAAATCATGCAAAAGTATTTCCACTTTATCCATGTTGATAAAGAAAAAAACCAAGAAAAATAAAGTAAAATAAAATATGATTCACTATGCCCTCGGAGTTTATCAGTTCTCTCTCTCTCTCTCTCTCTCTCTCTCTCTCTCTCTCTCTCTCTCTCT
>NW_020954650.1:453397-482625 GCF_900497805.2 Vombatus ursinus
TCTCTCTCTCTCTCTCTCTCTCTCTCTCTCTCTCTCTCTCTCTCTCTGGAAGTGAATAGCATTTTAAATCATGAGTCCTTTGGAACTGTAATGGATCATTGTATTGATCACAGTAACTAAGTCTTTCACAGTTGATTGTCTGTCATTACAGTATTTTTATGTGTAAGATGTTCTTCTAGCTCACTTCACTTTGTGTGAACTCACATAAGTCTTCACAGGTTTTTCTGTGTTGTAAGTTTAACTTCATGGGTCCTTTAGAATTGTCTTAGATCATTGTCTGGATCAGAGTAGCTAGGTCTTTCACAGTTAGTCTTCAGCGTAATATTGCTGTTATTGTGTATAATGTTTTCCTGGTTCTGCTCATTTCACTTCGCATCAGTTCATATATGTCAACTCAGGTTTTTTTTATGAAACCATCTTGCTCATCATTTCTTAAAGCACAATACTATTGCATCATAATCATATTCCACAACTTGCAAAGCCATCCCCCAATAGATGGGCATCCTCTCAATTTCTAATTCTTAGCCACCACAAAAAGAGCTGCTGTAAATATTTTTGTACATTTAAATCCTTTTCCACTTTTCTTTGATTAATCTCTTTGGGATATAGAACTAGTAGTGGTATTGCTGAATCAAAGGGTTTGATAGCCCTTTGAGCATAGATCCAAATTGTTCTCCAAAATAATTGGACCAATGCATAACATTACCAACAGAGCATTAGTGTACCTATTTTTCCACATCCCTTCCAGCATTTATCATTTTCCTTTTTTGTCATGTTAGCCAATCACATAAGTGTGAGGTGGTACAGCAGGTATTTTAATTTGCATTCCTTTAATCAATAATGATTTAGAGCATTTTTTTCATGTAACTAATAAATAGTTTTGATTTCTTCTTCTGAAAATTGCCTCTTCCTATGCTTTGACCATTTATCAAATGGGGAATGGTTCTTATTTTTATAAATTTGGTTCAGTCCCTATCTATTTGAGAAACAAGATCTTTATCAAAGAGGCTTGCAATGCTTTTTTTCCCATTTTCCTCCTTTCTGATTTTGGCTGCATTGGTTTTGTGCAAAAACTTTTTTAATTTCATATAACTAAAATTATCAATTTTACTTCCTGTGATCTATTAAGACTTCATATTTAGAAAACATTAGCCACAATAAAAATGTTTCCTAAATATGAAATCTTAATAGATTATGAATGGATGACAATTTCAGACCTTATGGGAGAGTGTTAGGGAAGTTGTTTTGGGGGAGGTGGGCTGTTCAAAATCACAAATATTACACATCACACAGTCATTTATCTATTCTGACCAGTAAGAAGCAAGCAGCTTGTCTTAGTTGATCAAGCTCCCTCTTAAAAGCTTTCTTTAGGAAGACTTTTCCATTAGAAGTGAATGACTTTCCCTGTCTTGCCATGTGTGAATATACTGCTTCCATATTCACTTTCTAATTTTCTTCATCATCACCATCATCATCATCATTATCATCATCATCACTGAACTCATTTATTGTCTATATATGTCATGTATTGGGTTCAAGTTAAAAGTCCCTGCCTTGTGACATTTACAATGAAGAATAGACATAATTAACATAGACAGGCATAAATGAGATATGATCACTAGAAGTAAAAGAACAGTAGGGTGAGTATGAATTAATGAGTTTTAGAAATTAATTTAGAAATCTTATTTTTACTTCATTGGTTATTTTGTAAAACATTGTATAAAGATTTAAAATGTTAAGTATCCTGTATCATGAAAATATATCAGTAAACAAGATTCATAACTTGTAACTAGGTAGCAACATTACAACGCTTGAGCTAAGAATTTACTCTTCTGTGGGACCCCTAATCTTTGAGATGGACAGGTGTATCTTCCCACAACATGTCCCTTGGTGCCACTATGAGAGACAGACTCTTGGGCCAGATGGATCATAGGCTATACCATATGGCCCATTAAACATATAACAGTTGCTTAGTTTCAGTTCTTTAAGTGTGAATTTATATCTTCATAGATAACATAGCTTTTATAACAGAAGTCTGGGGAGATGAAAGATTGCAGATCTGACTTATTCTTGTCTGTGCAAGTTAGTAAGCAAAGAATTGAACACATATCACTATAAAAGTGCAATGTTCTAAAATAAATAGAAGATGGAGGTGGCAGGCACAAGGGTTGCAGGAGAAACTGGGTCATATTCAACATTTTATGTTTTATATCCTGAGTTAAATAACAATAATCTGTTTCTATAATGCATTGCTTTTCTCACCACAACCCTTTGAGAGAAATGATTATTAATAACCAGTAAATATTGGAAAGATCCGGAGTTTTTTTCCCTTTCTATTTCCTTACAAAGCCCAGTCTCTCAAGGACATTTCTGACCTTGCCCCAAAATTTAACCCACACAGACTATCTTATCTAAGTGGAATTCTTACCCCATCTTTGTTCATTGGTCATGGACTGGTTAGAGGATAGATCCCTTTGTATAAATTGCCTGATGAGGAATGGTCTGGCTTGAAATGAGTCTCTCTGTCCAAGAGTGATACGATCAGAGTCACACACCCAGCCCCTCATCAGAATAGGCCCACTTCTCATTATAAATTCATTTTCTCATTAATTGTTAACCAATCAGAGTTGACTTCTACCTGTAAGGAACACCCACTCTCCAAGGGTATTAAAATGTTGAGTGGCCTCCACGATTCATCTTTGGTCCCTGAGAGTACCACTGACCACATTTTATTACTTCTTTTATAGTCACAATTAATATTACCCAGAAATGATGTCTCTTGGACTTTTTATACATCACACCTGTGATGGAGGTAGGTTAAATATCATTATGTCCACTTTGCAGATAAGAAAACAGGCTCAAAAAGGTCAAATAATTTGTCCAAAGTTACGCAGTAAGTACCAAAGCCCAGATACAAACCCAAGTTTTCGGAACAGATCCATTGTTCTTTTCCATGATACCCATTTTCCCAAATAGAGTTTTTAAAGATATCATATGAATATAACTGAAATTTCACAATTCATGAGTAGTTTTTAAAAGAAATAATTTAAACATCCATCTTGTTTTGCTGTAATTGCTACTCTTCTAATACAGGGTGGCAGAAATATCCCTTAAAGTTCATGACTGGCCTATTGAATTGAAGAAAGTTAAGCTCCCAATGACTTTTCAATTACCTGCTTCATTTAGCTTTAGAAAATAAAATAATCAAATCATTCAGTTTTCTGGTACAGTGGCAAAATTAATGTGAACAATATAATAATGGAGTGCATACACAAAAATAAACTCTATGGTTCTCTACAAGTTATAAAAACATAGGCTAATAGTATATCAAATAAGAATTCATATTTATGGTACAAAAGGGGAATTCAATCAACATTTTATTGTATTTAATTTAAACACTGCATATGATTTTAAATGTTTTACATAATTAATATAAGTTACTTATGTATAAAACATATGGTTAGTTTCATTTATATCATTACAACTTTGTTATTTATTTTGCATGTTTTCTACTTACTTAGGTGTCTGGCTGTTGATTTTCTGCATATCCAATGGAAAGTAAGCTCCATGATAGAAGGGATTTCTTTTATTTTGTTTTCATATCACCAGTGTCTAGCATAGTTCCAGGATCACATTTAGACTGTGATTGCCAGGGATTATTTTGTTTTGTTTTTGTCCTTTTATTTTTCCTTCACATTTTCAGTAGTTAACACAGTGCCTAGCAAATACTTGTTGGCTTGAATTAGCATAATCAATTCCTAATAAATTCCTGTTAAATTGCATTAATGTATATGGTAGATCATTCTGGTGGTGTCTTCCTTAATTTATATGTTCTTTTACATTGACAAACAGCAATCCAGACAGAGTCACCTCCAGGTTATAACAAGTAATTGGGACTATCTATTGCCCTGTGTCCCTGGAAGGTAAGAAGGACTACTTGACTTAAGTAGGTGCTAAAGGTGGACTCACAGAATTTGAGACTGGGACAGGACCTCAGTGGCTATGCAGACTAGTATTGATCAGATTTTTAAGTCTTCCCAAGTTTCTTTTTTTTCTTTATATTTTTGTAGTAACTACATAAGTTATGTTGATGTTGTTGAGTCATTTCAGTTGTGTCTGATTCTCCATGACACCACTTTGATAATGAAGTGGTGTGCTTCTCCAGCTTATTTTACAGATGAAGAATTGAGGCAAGCAGGGTTAAGTGACTTGACCAGGGTCACACAGCCAGTATGTGTCTGAGGCCAGATTTGAATTCAGGTCCTCCTGACTCCATGGCCAACTCTCTATCTACTGTGCCATCTAGCTGCCCCCTGTATAAGTTGTATCATTTGATAAAACTTCTCTAGCTTCTCTAAATATGTCCATTTCATTTCTTAAAGTGAAATATATTATATAAATGTATTATATGTTATAACATGTAATATATATTATACATAGCCATATAACATATAATATATTCATATATGATCATTTGTTTATCCATTCCCTAATTAGTAGGTTCCCACTTTGTTTCTATTTCTTTACTATAACAAAAGTTCCAAGCATTTTATTTCTAACTGTAACAACTTTATACAAAAACTTTTCAAATTTTAGGTATCAAAGATGTCCAATTTATCTCTTATGATAATCTCTGTTGTTTATTTGATCAAGAACTGTCCCCAGTCTATTTCCCCTTGTTTGCTAATATGGCACAAAGAAGTAAATATCTCTTGGACATCTACCCAAAAGAAAATAAATGAGAATCAAGAACATCTTTAATATTAAGGAAATGTGGGAGAAGAGGTTAGTTTCATAAGTTATGGATAGTCAGAGGGGGAAGGGCAATAAAACAAATTAAAATTTATGAGAAAGAGAGGGGTGGACTGTAGTAGCTGAGCAGAAACAATCATGCAGAATGGTGCTGAGTGAAGTGAGCAGAACCAAAAGAATATTATAAGCAGTAATAGCCACATGGTGCAATGACTAACTTTGATAGACTTAGCTCTTCTCAGCAATGCAAGGATCTAAGACATCTCCAAAAGTCTCATGATGGAAAATGCTATCCACATCCGGAGAAAGAACTATGGAGTCTGAATACAGATCAAAGTATACTATTTGCTCTTTTTTTTCCTCTGTTTTGTTTTGTTTCTTCTTCCTTATGGTTCCTCCTAGTGGTTCTAATTCTTCTTTAAAACCTGACTAATGTGAAATAGGAATGTATATGTAGAGCCTGTATCAGATTGCACACCATCTTGGGGAGAGAGGCAGGTAGGGAGGGGAAGAAAATTTAAAACTCAAAAGTTTATGCAAGTGAATTTTGAAAACTAAAAATTAATTAATTAATTAAAATAATAACAACCACAGGGGGAAAAAAACAGCTATGCAGTTGTGAAAAATATCATCTTTCTTTGTCCTTGATTTTGTTTATTAAATGATCCTTCTACTTGGAATGTTTGTATAAACTTAATTTATGCTTGGCCATTTTCCAGCTTTTCTAGCAGTTTTTGTCAATGAGGTCCTTTAATAGTTGGATTCCTTGGGTTTATCAAATACTATACTACTATGTTCTATAGCAGATGTGTCTTGTTTAGAAATCTTTTTCAATAAACTTTTTTTTAAATTTTTGATCAGTACCAAATAAATAGTTAAGACTTCATTTTTAATAAAACTATGCTGAAGGGAAAGGAGATATATACACCAGTTGGAGCTAAAAAAAATACATTAATTTCAACAAATATTTGCTAAGCAATGTGAAAAGTACTGTGTCAGGCACTAGAGACAGAAACATGAAAAATAACAGTGATTGTGTGAGGGTAAGGAAGAGAATTTGAAATGCTCAAAAGTGAGACTGTGATAAGAGCAAAGGAGAGTTGTGGACAAAGTATTCTAGAAAAATTGAGAGGGGAAAGAACATTTTTCAACCAAAAAAGAAAGTACAAAGGAGTTGGAACTTGAGATGAGTCTTGAAGAAAAGGGATTTTAATAATAGAAATGAGAAAATGAATTCCAGAAACATACAAATGCCTGAAGAAGGTAGGGAGAGATCATAGGATCATCGATTTAGAGCTGGAAAGAATCATAGCAGCCACTGAATCCAAATCCCTCATTTTTCTAATTCAGGAATCTGAGGCTGAGAGCAGTTAAGTAGCTCACTCAGAGTCACACAAATGTCAAGTGTCTGAGTCAGGATCTCACTTCAGACTTTTCTGACCCAATGCTTCATTACTTTCACCACCTATCTGCAAAGCAATGAGTACATTGACTGTAGTTTGTGAGTAGAAAATAGAGTAAATGAAGGGGAATCAGACTGGATAGGCAGGTTCCTATTAGATTTTGGAGGACCTTAAATGAAAGACTAAAGAGTTTTATCTGTTATATTTGAGACAATAAGATGATGAATTAAATTTTTGACAAAGTTAATAATCTAGTTAGACAATAATTGGAAAGATTATTTTGGCAGATAAGTAAAGAACGGATTGGAGAGAGAGATTACTAGAGGTAGGGAAATCAGACAGGAAAATATTATAATAATACAGAAGGGATATCATTTGATCTTGAAATAAGGTAATAATAGTGTGATTGGAAAGGAGTGTGATGGGTTTGAGACTTTGTGAAATTAGAACCAAAAACCCTTAGTTTTTAAAACATGGAAAAATTATAGAGATATGAGTCAAAAATGATTCTAAGGTTTCTATACTGGTTGACTGGGAAGATGGTGGTGTTTTCAACAGAAATTTAGACATGGGAAGGGATAAGTTGGAAAGAAAATTAGTTGTTTTGTATGAATTGGATTTTAGGTTTTAGGGGGATATCCAAGTTGAGATTTCAGAAAGCAATTGGGGATTTGTGTCTAGAGCCCAGAGGAGAAACTAGTATTCTATAGTAAAATCATGAGATCATCTAAATCCATAGAAGAAAACAAAATGACCAAAAAAACATAAATTTAGAGCTGGACCTTCAAAGACTGTTAAGTTTAGGGACCATTAAGTCATCTACTTTCAGAGAAAGAATTGAGGAAATCTGAATATAGATTGAAGCATACTATTTTTCACTTTCTGTATTTTTTCAAGTTTTTTTCTTCAGCTCTTTGTCTTTTTTCACAACATGACTAACATGGTGATATGTTTTGCATGATTGAACATGTATTACCTATATCAAATTGCTTAATGTCTCAAGGAGAGGCATGGTGAGGGTAGGAGGTGAAGGAAGAGAGAAAATTTGGAACTCAATTTTTTTTTTAAATGAAAGTTAAAAATTGGCTTTACATTTAATTTGGGAAAAATTAAACATTTTAAAAAACTTTTAAAAAAGGAAGAAATTCAGGTAAATGTGGTATTTGGCAGCTTATAAATAATCATGTTTCTGATTCTGTGAAAAAGTTTCTGGAAATTACTCTTTCCAGTCAAAAAGAAAATAGTCAAATACAAAAGAAAATAAAATATAAGCATGTTGTAAAAAAATAAAACAAAATAAAAAAGTCTAGCTGTTCATTTTGCCAATGAGGAAGCTGTGACTAAGAAAGGTTAAAGGATTTGCCCAGGGTCACATAGCAAGTAAAAGCACAATTTGAACTTAGATCTTTCTGACTCCAAGTTCAGTATTTATCCACTATGTTAATTAGTTGCTTCTCAAGGTGGGGAAGGGGAGATGGCTAAGTAAAGGCAAGGATTTGTCTGAACTCTCCCCTAAACTGCTCCAAATACCTTTAAAAATGACTCTAAACAAATTCTAGAGCAGCAAAACCCACAAAAAGACAGAATGAAACAAATTTCTAGCCCAAGACAAATTTGAATGTCAGCAGAAAGGGTCTGTTGCACCAGGGTGACAGGAACATAGTCCAGTGCAGGCTGCACTAGTACGGACCAGGCCCCAACAAACCCAGAGCAGGCCTCAGAGAGATTGAATCACTGGCAGCTGTGGTGGTTTCCAGACTTCTCAGCACACAGATGACAAAGACAATTCAGAAGGTCAGCAGCAAAGGTCTGTAGCACCTGGGTGAGAGTGGAGCTCGGTCCAACACAGGCTGCACCAGCACAGCCCCAGCCCCAGCAAACCAGGGTCAGGCCTTCAGAGCGACTAAATCAGCAGTGGCAGTGGCTGCTTCTGGAGGTCTCAACTGACAGACTGTAAGGGGGTTGAAAAACTGGTCAGAAGGAGATTACAGGAGTTTCTCTGCTAGCACTGGGGCAGGACTCCATTGCTTTGCCCATACCTGGATCCAAGTTGCAGTCCTGGGTGGCAATCCCAGGTGAGGAGGAACACTAACATAGCAGAGCTTGTAGCCACAGTGGAGCAGGAACCTTCCTCACAGTTCCAGGGCAGAAAATACCACAGGTCTGTGGTTGCTCACAGACCAGAGCACAGGCCAGGAGAGTAGGAAACACTTTTCCTTAAATCATACCACCTTGGAAGAACTGAAAACTTACAGGTCCCTAGAAGTATCTCTGAAAACAGCTTCACAAAACCCCTAAAGTTTGGGACAGTGTGGTCTCCACCCTGTAAGCAGAACCTTACTTTAACAAAGAGTTAAAAGTCAACTAATAGACTGGAGAAATGAGCAAACAACAGAAAAAAAATACTCTGACTATGGAAAGATAATATGGTATCAAGGAAGATCAAAACACACTCAGAAGAGGACAACAAAGTCAAAGCTCCTACATCAAAAGCCTCCAAGAAAAATATGAATTGGTCTCAGGCCATGGAAGAGCTCAAAAAGGATTTTGAAAGTCAAGTGAGAGAGGTAGAGGAAAAATTGGGAAGAAAAATGAGAGTGATGCAAAAAAAATCATGAAAAATGAGTCAACAGCTTGGTAAAGGAGACACAAAAAATACTGAAGACAATAACACCTTAAAAAACAGAATAGGCCAAGTGATAAAAGAGGTCCAAAAGCTCAATGAAGAAAATAATTCCTTGAAAATTAGAATGGAGCAAATGGAAGCTAATGACTCTTTGAAAAAATCAAGAAACAATAAAACAAAATCAAAAGAATGAAAAATAGAAGGCAATGTGAAATATCTCATTGGAGAAACAACTGACTTGGAAAATAGATCCAGGAGAGATAATTTTAAAATTATTGGACTACCTGAAAGCCATGATCAAAAAAAGCCTAGATATCATCTTTTAAGAAATTATCAAGGAAAACTACCCTGATATTCTAGAACCAGTGATTAAAATAGAAATTGAAAAAATCCATTGATCACCTCCTGAAAGAGATTCCAAAATAAATTGCCAGGAATATCATAGCCAAATTCCAGAGTTCCCAGGTCAATGAAAAAATGCTCCAAGCAGCTAGAAAGAAACAATTCAAGTATGGTGGGGCCACAGTCAGGATAAGACAAGATTTAGCAGCTTCTACATTAAAGAATCAGAGGGCTTGGAATATGATATTCCAGAGGGCAAAGAAGCTAGAATTACAACCAAGAATCACCTACCGAGCAAAACTGAGTATAATCCTTCAGGAAAAAAATGAACATTCAATGAAATAGAAGACTTTCAAGCATTCTTTATTAAAAGACCAGAGCTGAATAAAAAATTTGACTTTCAAATACAAGTTTTAAGAGAAGCATAAAAAAGTAGACAGGAAAGGTAAGTCACAAGAGACAATAAATTTAAACTGTTTACATTCCTACATGGGAAGATGATATTTATAACTCATAAGACCTTTCTCATTATTAATTAGGGTAGTTAGAAAGAACATATATAGACAGAAGGCACAGGTATGAGTTGAATATGAAGGGATGATATCTAAAAAATAAAATTAAGGGGTAAGAGAGAGGAATATACTGGGAGAAAGAGAAAGGAAGAGGTAGGATGGGTTCAATTATCTCACATAAAAGAGGTATGAAAAAGCTTTTGCTGTGGAGAGGAAGAAGGGGAAGATGAGGGGGAGCAAGTGAACTTTACTCTCATCAGAATTGGCCCAAAGAGGGAATAACATACACACTCAATTGGGTATAGAATCTATCTTGCTTACTCTACAGGAAAGTAGGAGGGGAAGGGGATAAGAGAAGGATGTGGGTAATAAAAGGGATGGCAGATTGGAGGAAGGGATAGTTGGAAGAAAGCTAGATTTAGTCAGGAAGCCCTGGGTTTGAATCCTCCTTCAGACATTTATTAATTATGACCCTGGATGGGACATTTCACCACTCTAGGATTTATCTTCTGTGTTCATAAAATGAAAGAGGTTGGGCTTCAGGACCTCTAACTAAATATAATATCCTTTGATTTCATCAGCTTTCTCAGGGTCACTCCCAAATCTAAGTATCCAATCCTAATATTTCTCCTGAATTTATTACCAACTGCTTGCTGTAATAGCTCTACTTGGCAATCTTCTAGTCATCTCAAACTTAATATATCTAAAACTGAATTCATATTTACCTCCAACATCCATTCCTCCAAACTTACTAGCTCACTGACGTCACCACTAGTTCATTAATGTCCTTCCAGTCACCCAGCTTCGCAACTTTGAAGTCATCTTTGACTTTTCCTTTTCCTGAAATCCCTATATCCAGTCATTTTTGTGTGTATAATTGGATCTATGCCCTCCTTTTCACTGGCACAGATTCTACCCTTGGTTACTTATCTCCTATCCTGGATTATTGAAATGCCTGTCATTTGGTGTCCTTTCTAATAATCTCTCTTCTCACCCAAACCTTCCAAATTGATGTTCCTAATTACCCAGATCCAGGACCACCATGCCACTTCATGGATTTTTCTATTCCATGCCGCTGTGTATGCACTTTCCCTTTCCTCTCAGTTCCCCCCTTACATACTCTAGAATAGTAGTCAACACTATCATTCCTGGAAAGGACTTGTCACTCAATTTCTCTGAGCTCCCAGTCATTATTTCTTCTGATATCCCTAATCAAAAATTCCTCCCTGACCACCCATCTCCCATCTAGATTATCTTCTCCAAATAGAATTTAAGTTCTTTGAGGATAGGGACTATCTTGCTTGTTTGTACTTGTATCTGCAGCATTTGGCACAGGGCCTCACATGTAGTAAGCATTTAATACTTTTTCATTTATTCATTCACATTTGTCTTATAGAGCCTGTTAAACTGTAACTGCAATAGTATCTAGCATGTGGTTTCAGCAACCTTTCTTTTGATATTTATAGGGATATATTTGTATTTTAGAATTTTGTAACTACAACTGGTATCTTTCCTCACTTTGGGCAACATAAATGAGTTGATATTGTTTGCTATAGAATATAGACATAAGTGATAAAGGTTGAATTGTCCTAATATGACCATCCCATGGAGCACATACCTGGAGTTTCTCTGGAGACTGTTGGAGACTCTGGATATGAATACTTAGCCCTTGGGTCTGATGGGGATGAACGTGGCCATGAATTGTCTCAGCACTGAAGAACATGGGTATTTTGAAATAATGATGTGATTGTCTTATTGGCTGCTGAGCTAACGGAGCTGAAGACTCTATAAACTTTTAAAACAAGAGATAGCTTCCAGGCTGTGTTCTTGCTTTGACTGCCAGGTGTCAGCTGGTGACTCCCCATGAGAGGGATGAGCTGTGCTCTTTCTCCTAGCCCAGTCACCACCATGCACCACTGTACTTAATTGGCTAAACTTTCTCTTGGGCCTCTGGCTGCCTTTTCTACTTTGTATTTCCTTTCTGACCAGGTAATTGAACATCATTCTCAAGGTATCCAGGCTTGGAGGTGACCTTGTGAGTTTGAGAGATCTGGAGGTCCTGAGTCTCATTGTGTTGCAGCTGACAGTCAAGGTGAGGAGTATCTGGCAAATTACTTAAGTGTTCTTGGAGAAGATAACCAACAAGAGAATTGACCCAAGCCTGACCCATTTTTACCAGAAGATATGAACCAGGACTCATTCGAATGGTGTTAAACCAAGCTGAATTGTAAAATGGCTAGGAAACAGTCTTGTAAACTGCTTTATGTTCTAATACAGTTTAAGTATCAGCCTCCCCCCTCAAAAAAAAGACAGCAGAGGGAGCAAGAGGATACTTCAGGACTGAATCTTGGAGGTCACTATACTTAGTGGGAAGGAAGAAGAAGAGGAGGAGGAGGAAACCGGAAAGGCCTCAAGAAGGGAGACAAGTAGAAAGAGAAACAAGAGAGAGAAATATGACAGAAACCAAAGTAGAAGAGAGGAAGCAAAAGAACGGTCTCATCAATTGTGTCAGATACTATAGAAATATCAAGAAAAATGAAACCTACAGGGAAAAAAATACTACTGGATGATTTAGCAATTAAGAGGTCATTTGCAATGACTGAAAGCAATTTTTGTAGAATGGTGGGGTACGAAGCTAGATTGCAAGGGGTTAAGGAGCAAAAGTAAGAAGTTAGGAGTAGCTAATGAAGACTTTTGAAGAATTTTACAGTGAAAAGCAAATGGCATAATAAAAAAGGAAATGAGATCAAGACTTGCCTCTAATATATACTGGCTCTGACCTGGGCCTATCACTTTACATCTTAATTTTCTAGGCATTTCTTTAAGACCAAAATTTACAGAGAAGATGCTGGCCTTCACTAGAAGAAGGAGTTCCTCCCTTGTGAATTCCTTATATCAATGAAATCACATTAAGTCCCCATCCATAGGGTCAAAGGGAGGAGAGAGAGAGAGAGGGAGAGAGAGAGAGAGAGAGAGAGAAAGAGGCCAGTACATAGTTTATTCCTCTTCCTTCCTTTCTATTTATCTATGTTTCTTCCTTTCTTTCTTTCTTTCAGAATAGCAAAACGTAAGCATGTTCAAAGGTGAACAGAAAGGAGACAAATAGATATACTAAACTGAAGGTGGATTCCAAGGAAGAGACGGTTGATGGTACACCTTCCCGAAGGATATGAAAACCAATGGTGTAAGTTAGTTTTAGCAAGGAAAGGAAGCCCTTCATCCTCTGAGACTAGAGCAAAGGAGGATTGGTGATGACACAGAAAGGCTTTGAACTAGTGTGGTACAGTGGAGAGAACACTGGATTTACCATTCAAGAACCTGAATCTGAATCCTGGATCTTCTGCTTTCTGTCTGTGTGAGCTTTGATGTCTTAACCTCTTTGGAGTCAGTCAGCTGGGTAGGTGAAAAGGTAGCGGAGGATGGTCAGAGAGACAATTTCAGACTTGGAGATATTGGTGATGGAAAGGACGCAGATCAAGGTATAATCCCTCTCGGGGGTGGTTGAGGTGAACCGGAAGTTCATGGGAGTTAAGACTGATGCACTGATTTTCCTGGGCCCTGTGCAGCTTGAGGCAACTGCATCTCTGACATCAGCTACGGAAAGTGCTTGTTGGTTCCGGCAGGGGCGCTCTTCCCAACTAGAGACCCATGATGTCAATTAAGTCTGTTTTCTCCACACACACACACACACACACACACACACACACACACACACACACACAATCACTCTGGATAAGGAGGGAGAATATTGTTATTTATGCCTCTCAGACAAATGAACACAGAAATCACTTGGCCTACTAATATTCATCAAATTCTTTGGGATACCTTGGCCCTTAGTTAAGTCAATACAAATCAGCAAGCTGTCAAATCGATCTTCCTAAAGTACAGGTCTGACCATGTCATTCTCCTATATAAATAAATTCTAATAGTTCCCTATTATGTCCAGGATCAAATATAAAATCCTTTATCTTTTAAAACTCTTTATAACCTGGTTCTTTCCTGCCTTTCTAGTCTTAATTACATCTTACTTCTTTTCACATACTCTTTGATCCAATGACACTGGCCTCCTTGACACAAGGTCTTCTACCTCCTCACTGAGCATTTTCCCTAGTTGTCCCTCATGCCTGGAATTCTCTCCCTTCTCATCTCTGCCTACTGACTTCGTTCAAGTCTCAGATGAAACCCCAACTTCTTTGAGAATCCTTTCCCAGTACCCCTTAATTCTAGTGCCTTCTCTCTGAGATTGTGTCCAATTCATCCCAATTGTATCTTGTTTGTACATAATTGTTTGCATGTTGCAAGTATGCATGTTGTGGTCTCCAACATTAGACTATGAGCTTTTCAAGAGTAGGAATTATTTTTGCCTTTCTTGGTGTCACCAGTGCTTAGCACAATGGTGCATAGTAAGCATAATGCTTACTGGAGGCAGTTAGGCAGTGGATAGAGCACTGGCCCTGGATTCAGGAGGACCTGAGTTCAAATCTGGCCTCAGACACATAACACTTACTAGCTGTGTGACTCTGGGCAAGTCACTTAACCCCATTGCCTAGCCAAAAAAAAAAATGCTTACTGATTTGTCTTGTTTTTATTTGACTTAATATGTTAGACTCTTCAGGAAATGCCCCCCAAAAATGAGAAAGTAAAAGATGTATACATGTGAAAGTACAGATTTGTTTGTCAAGGTTCCTAGAGAGAAAATTTATGCACACGGCCCCACACAACAAACATATGACAAGTTGTTTACATGGACAAACTATACACACAAATTCAGGTTTATACAAATTAAATTTTATACTGGGGAAATTTCTAAATAGTGTTCCACAATGAACAGAAAAACATTCATTAGGTAACTATCCCTATGTGACAAATAATGACTATTTTAAATTCTCAGCAAAATTATAATCTCCATCAATTGTTCTTAGCAAAACAAAGGCGTTCTGTGATGTCTCACAGCTCATTATTTCACCCAGAAGCTCTAAGATAAAATTTTTCATCTCCAGGTGCTAGATAGATCCCTACAAAGTTTGACCCCAGGCTCACACCATACCATACTACATTGATCTTCACCTTCAAAAGGCCATGACCCAGGAAGACTATTTAAATTTGGTTACAGAAAGGAAAAATTAGTTGTTTCATACAAGGAATAAACTAGTCAATCATTTGGGGGTTGAGAAGATGGATTGATACAAGCAAAACTCTGTCTTGTTTTAGTAGCTTTGAAAGCTTTAATCTCTCACAATTTGTTGTGGATGAGACATAACCATAGTTAATCTCCTCATGGATAATTGAGAACTGAATACATATTGAATTTCTTTTGGATACACTGACTGATTTTAATTAGGCCATGACCTGATTTCTGTTAGCACTTTGGACCTTGAGTTTTCACCATTATCTGTCTCAGTAATCTGCAGATTCATATTTTCTCTATGACCCAGGACTAATACATTATATATATATATATATATATATATATGTTTTATACAAAATACATACACACACATAGTCAAGTATCTCCACTTAAAGAATTTTTCTTGGTGAAAAGCTTTATTTCCAAAATACATACTGTTACAATATTTTAATTTTGGACTCCCAATCAAGTTTGGGATTTGAAAAAGTTAAAGATTCTATAAGATGATGGTGCATTTCCCCAAATTACAAAGGAGGCTGATGCATAGCAAGAAGTTATCCCTAAACAGAGAATACACTGTACAAATTTTAATATAGAAAATAGTCATAACAATGATCATCATCATAGGCAACGTAGTGTGGCAGAGTGGGTATAATACTAGACAGTCAAGAGATGTGGATTCACTTCCTGGATCAGACACTTGTTAATTAAATGATCATGGGCAAGTCAGTTTCTCAATGTGTCATTTTCCTCTTCCATAAAATAATAGTAATAATAATAATACTTGGATTGAGAGGTGGCATGACATAATGGATAGAAGATTGACTCCTCAGGAAAATCACGTCTGACACATACTGGCTGGGAGATCCTGGACAAGTCATATACCCTCCCAATGCCCCCAAGGAACTCTCACTAGAACTGTAAGTTGAACAATAATTGCTGCTCTGCATTAGTAGAAAGTTTCTCACTATGAGTTCACTAATGGTTTCCAAGGCCTGAACCAAACAAAAATATCTGTGTGACAAGGATATTGTGAAGGTCAGCTCAGATAACATACATATGCTTTGCAAATGTTAACACCCTCTTATTGTTGTTATTAATAATTATTTTTATAGTTATGGTTTTTACTATTGTACACATCATAGCAGCTTACCACAAATAGACTCAAGAAAACAGAGTTGTGGATGAACCACAGATGTTCACAAGAGGTAGAACTAAGTTAATGAAACAAACTAAAAACAGCTTGTGGTAAAGGAACAAGTTCAGAAATAGGCATTAGTGGCAATTAATTGTCAAAGGTGAAAAAATGATGGAAGACAAGGACAATTTGCTTACTTTATGTTCCTTACAACATCTCCAACCACATAGAAGAGTTGCAGTGATAAACAGCAGTCTTTATAGGGTTCTAATCAGTCTCGTTGTTTTTCACTTCTTTATCCCAAGGACCTGAGAGAGGAAATCATATTGAAGTCACTATGTTCCATGCTGCTGCTGCAACAACTGTCCCTAGAACCCAGACACTTTTCGTTCCCCCCTCCATTGTCCCATTAGAGCACAGTGCTTCCCTTCTCCCTCTCTCTTGTCCAGTCTTTTCATGGGTTCTATACAAGTTCTGACCTGCTATTTACATTATGAGATAATTTCTCCATCTCCTCTCAGGCTAAGGGGATGGGATGTTGTAGAAAACTAAATTTCCCATGACTCCAGTTATCATTCAAGATATTTGCTTCAGTGAGGTCCTTAACAGCTCTCCCTCTACCTCACATGCACATTGGCCCCAACCCCACACAGGCCCCTGTTAGATACCTCCTTGCATTTTGAATTTTGCAGTCCATCACAAAACCAGCTGTGATGGACTTGGTGTGTGAATGCCTAAGACTGAACATGAGTACATAACAAAATAAAGATGATTAACCCAGTGTTCCAGGTTTACCTTACAGCACCACACACAGTCTCTTTCCTACCTCTTTCAGGCTTCTTTTTATGTGTTAACTTGGCCTATTAGAATGTGATTTCCTTACAATTTGTAACTGTACTTAAAGGGCTATAAAACTGTGCATACCCTTTGACTCAGCAGTACTACCACTAAGATCCCAAAGAGATCAAAGAAAAAGGGAAAGGACCTATGTGTACAAAAAATATCTATAGCAGTTCTTTTTTGTGGTGGCAAAGAATTGGAATCTGAGGGGATGCTCATCAGTTAGTGAATGGCTGAATGGTGGAGCAGAATCAGAAGAGTATTATACACAGTCACAGTAATATTTTAGCCATAAACAAATGTGAAAGACTTAGCTACTCTGATCAAGACAATGATCCAAGAGAATTCCAAAGGACCCATGATGAAAAATGCTATCTACCTCCAGAGAGAGAACTGATGAATACAGATTGAAGTATATTTCTTTTAGTTAAAACTTAAATACTACAACTTAAATACAAAATAAGAAAAGAGGGGGAGGCATTGTCATGTGCACAGCAGAACATAGGAGAGGATTCAAAATATACCCCAATAAATTTCCATTTCAAGAAAGCATAGATAATAAATACTGCACATTGTGTTCAGAGCTATCCATCTTTTTTTTTTTTTGGTTTCCTTGTAAGTTTTCTTTTGTTCTGTGCTGTGCACTTTTTACTTTGTTTTTTCCCCCCTTCCCTCTTCCATCCCCCATGAAGGCTGCAATTAAGCATGTGTGTGTGTGTGTGTGTAGGTATCTGTAAATATACTTTTTAACTTTATTTTTCTTACTTGTGTATGTGTTTTCTTTTGCAATATGGCTAATATGGAAATGTTTTGCATGACTTCACATATACAATCAATATCATATTGCTCACCTTCTCAAGGAGTGGGGGAAGGGCAAGAGGGAGGAAGAGAATTTGGAACTCAATATTTAAAAAAATAAATGTTAAGATATGTATATGTAATTGGGAAATATTTAACAAAATAAATAAAAATATATTTTTAAAAAGAATGTAATCTCCTTGAAGGCAGAAACTTTCTTACTTGTACAAATACTTATTTGTATTCCAATTACTTAACACCGTACTTGGCAAATAGTAAATCCTTAATAAATATTGACTTGTTGAGCAACAGACAAAGAAGAATGCAAAACTACAACTATTTGGTCCTGGCTAAGAAATAGAGTGGTGGATCAGTGAAACAGCTTAGGTACAGTAGTCAATGACTATCGTCATCTACTGTCTGATAAACCCAAAGACTCCAACTTCAAGGATAAGAACTCAGTATTTGACAAAAACTGCTGGGAAAACTGGAAAATAGTATGAAGAAATTAGGCATAGACCAACATCTTACAGTATATACCAAGATAAGTGTGTGATTTAGACATAAAGGTTATATCATAAGCAAATTAGGAGAGCCAGGAATAATTTACCTATCAGATCTATGGAGAAGGTGAGAATTTATGACCAAACAAGAGATAGAGAACATTATGAAATATAAAATGGATGACTTTGACTACATTAAATTAAAAAGTTTTTGACCAAAACCAATGCAACCAAAAGTAGAAGGAACTCAGAAAGCTGGGAAATAATTTTTATAGCCAGTGTCTCTGACAAAGGCCTAATCTCTACAGTGTATAGAGAACTGAGTCAAATTTGAAAGAATGCATGTTATTCCCCAATTGATAAATAGTCAAAGGATATGAATAGGAAGTTTCCAGATGAAGAAAATAAAGCTATCTATAGTCATATAAAATGCTCTAAATCACTATTGATTAGAGAAATGCAAATTAAAACAACTTTTGAGGTACTACCTCACACCTATCAGATTGACTAACATGGCAGAAAAGGAAAATGATAAATGTTGGAGATGATGTAGGAAAATTAGAATATTAACATATTGTTGGTGGAGTTGTGAACTGATCCAATCATTCTGGAGAGCAATTTGGAACTATGCCCAAAAAGCTATAAAACTGTGCATACCCTTTGAACCTGCAATACCACTACTGAGTCTGCATCCCAAAGAGATCATAAAAAAGGAAAAGGACCCACATGCATAAAAGTATTTATAGCAGCTCTTTTTGTGGTGGCAAAGAATTGGAAATTGAGAGGATGCCCTTCAACTGGGGAATGGCTGAACAAGTTGTGGTATATGAATGTAATGGAATACTACTGCTCTATAAGAAATAATGAGCAGATAGATTTCAGAAAAACCTGGAAAGACTTACGTGAACTGATGCTGAGTGAAGTGAGCAGAACCAGGAGAATATTGTACACAGTAACTGCAACATTGTATAATGACCAACTTTGATAGACTTAGTTCTTCTCAGCAATGCAACGATCTAAGACAATTGCAAAAGATTCTCCACATCCAGAAAAAGAACTGTGGAGTCTGAATGCAGATCAAAGAATACTATTTTCTCTCTTTTTTTTCTTTCTCATGGTTTTTCCTTTTTGTTCTGATTCTTCTTTCACAACATGACTAATGTAGAAATAGGTTTAATATGATTGTACATGTGTAGCCTATATCATATTACTTGCTGTCTTGGGAAGGGGGTAGGGGAAGGAGGGAGGGAAGGAGAGAGAGAAAAAAATGGAACTCAAAATCTTATAAAAATGAATGTTGAAAACTATCTCTACATGTAATTGGAAAAAAGTACTAATAGGTAGAAAAAACAAACAAACAAAAAGAATGCAAAGCATCATTTGACAGGCTACTTCAGTGACTATAGGACTAGATTACATGGAGAACATATGGTATAACAGCAAACAACAATATTAATATCAGAAGGTCTACTAAATAATAAACTAAGCAAAATGCCAAAACTATGCATAGATAGCTAACAGCACCTTAAGTAAAGATAGCAAACAAATATAGCTACAATATGGGCAAAATACTAATTCAAAATATACAAGAAAAAATGGAAAATGATGATAAAACAGAACATGAGGTAATTAACAAATACATCAAAGGATGAATTGTTGTTGTTTTCCTTTCTCAAAAAGGACTAATGACTTCAGAAAGGTGATGTCTTAACTTGTTTGTGAATTGGATATGAGGGGGGCAGAGCTGGGCAAGGTTATCAGCCTCACTCCCTCCTCCAGAGCTATTGAAGTACAGTGGCAAGACAGAAGTCAACATGACTGGCAATGGCCCAATATGAAGTGGGTGACACTGGCCTTTCTAAATTATGTGGTCTTTCCCAGGTCTCATTTTGTGGGGAGGCCTTGGCCATTCGAGACTAAGGTTTGGGTAAGAGTTCAGACAAAAGATGGTTCAATTTACCATCACAAAGACATCAGTCTGGGAGGGGAAGACCTTCAGAGTTTCTGGCCAAAGCAGAAAAGAATTGCTATTTACTCATTCTAAACCATCAAAACCTAAATAATGAGCCATATGTTATTACAGTAAAGGCACACATTGCTTCAATGAAGTGACACAGACCTCCTGGCTGCTCCAGACTTTTTCTCTATCCTCTAAGTCTATAATGCTATCCTTCCTCAACTCTGCCCACTGACTTCCCCAACTTCCTCTAAGTTCCAACTAAAATCCCATCTTTTTCAGGAAGCCTTTCTCAACCCCTTTTAATTCTAGTGCCTTCTCTCTGTATTATTTCATATTGATCCTGATTATAGCTTGCTTTGTATATATTTGTTTGCGTGTTGTCTCCCCTAATATATTGGGAGCTCTTTGAGGGCAGGGACTATCTTTTGTCTCTTTTTGCATACTTAACACAGTACCTGGCACATAATAAACACTTAACAAAAGTTTATTGATTGATTGATTGAACCTGAACAAGACATTTAACCTCTGTTTGTCTCCATCTTCTAAACTATAAAATGGGGATAATAATAGCACTTGTCTGGAAGGATTATTGTGAGGATCAAATAAGATGATATTGTAAGGTGCTTAACATAGTACTAGCATGTAGTAAGGGCTGTATGTTTATTTCTCTTCCCCTTTTGATAGAATGTAAGTCTGTTGAGGACAGGGACTGTTTCATTTTTTTTTTTCTTTGTTTCTCCAGTACATGGCATAGTGCCTGGCCTGTAATAAACACTTACTAAATGCTTATTGGTTCATTGAGGAAGTGTATTGCACATAAAATTGTTGTTGTTCACTTATGTCCAACTCTTAGTGACCCCATTTGGGATTTTCTTGGCAAAGATACTGGTGTGGTTTGCCATTTCCTTCTCCAGCTCATTTTACAGATGAGGAAACTGAGGCAAACAGGGTTAAATGACTTGCCCAGGATCATACAGGTACTTAGTATCTGAGGCTGGATTTAAACTCAGGAAGATGAGCCTTTCTGACTCTAGGCCCAGCACTCTATCCACTGTACCACATAGTTACACATAAAATATTATACCATAGAGGAAAATTATGATATTTGAAATATTTCCACTGAAAATGATACATAACATATGACAGTTATTTGCACATAGTAGGACACAGTAAATGTTTTAAGATGTGTGGAACTTCTCCCAGGACAATTGATTTGATATTAGGCTCTGAAGGAGTGGCAGGCAAAATAAATCAGGCAGTAGCACCATGGACATCCATACTAGGCATAGACAGAAGTTTAAGCATGGGTAGCTCTTTGTTGTTGCTCTTCTGGTGGGCCATGCTGCCATTCTATGGAGTATGCTGAAGGAGAAATTGTTATGCTGTGAAGTTGACATTTATTACCAGCCACCCATATTGTTAATGGCTGCCAGGGTTGGGGAACCTGTGACCTCAAGGCCACATTTGGCCTTCTAGGTGCGTGGATGCAGCCCTTTGACTGAGTCCAAGTTTTACAGAACAATTTTTACTAATTTATGTAATAATTTAATATTTAATATTATTCAATAATTTATTTTTTTATTATGAAGTTTGGATTACTCCTCACTTGAGGACCTAAAGGGCACATGTGGCCTCAAGGTTACAGGTTCCCCACCCCTGTAAGACTAACATGAGCCAGGATGCTGTGATGCTGGCCTAGATCATTTTAGGCAGGCTTTCCTCCTCTTTGACCCCTCCCCAGGGACGTTTTGTAAACCAGGATGGTATGATACAGACTCTAGGGAGTTTGAATCAACTTCAACCCCAGGTAGATTAATATAATACCTAGCTGTGAATCCTCTGGACAGAAATATATAAGGACTACTTTATGTGTTGAGCAGTAGGCTTCCTGGAACCTCCTTGTGATCTGTCTTTAACTAGGGATCACCAAACATGTTTTTAGTAAACAAATTGTTTGCCTGAATTTCCAAGATCTGGGCAATCCATGTCAGAGAATGTGGAGCCTCATTCAGGACAGGGTGGATAAACGATTTCATAACATGTTATCTGTTACAAGCAAGTTGGGAATCCTCATTACATTGCAGAAAAAGCACTAGACTTGGAATCAGGAAAAAACCTGGGTTTGAATCCCAGCTTTGACATTTATTAGTTGTGTGGCATTAGCAAAAATCAATGAGCATCTTTCAACCTCATTTTCCTAATCTATATATTGGTAGTAATGATTACAATACCTGCCTCATGGAGCTACTACTACAAGGAAAGCCTTTGCAAAATTTAACATATCATATAAAGGTAAGTTGTTGTAGTGATTATTAGCCTATAAAACAAGTTGGCATTGGTCAGCAGCCAGTGGGGGGTGACCTACTCTTTCTAAACTCCTTTAATAAGAACGGAAGCAAAAGAGAGCTACTAAATAAAAAAAAAAAATCTGCCAAATATTTCTGCCATAAGCAGTGACTGACTGCTCAAAGTGCACAACTGTCTCACCCCAACTGTAGAAGGGAAGATAAAAAAGGCTCAAGAATGCTTCTCCATGGTCTAGGTGGAGAAGGGAGAACGAAGGTTCCGGAGAACAAAACAGACAGTAACAACATCGTAAAGACAAACAGCTCTGAAAGACTTAAAAGCTCTGAACAATGAAAGGACCAATCAAAATTCCAGAGGATTGATGATGAGGCATGCAACTATTTCCTAACTGAGAGAAGGGACAGAATCAAGATGCAGAATAAAACACACATTTTCAGACATGGTCAATGCGTGGGTTTGTTTTGCTTGATTATGCTTACTTTACAAAGATTTTATTTTTTTTTTTCTTTTTTCAGTGGGGGCATAGGAGAGAGAAAATAAGTGCTGGTTAATTGAAAAAAAAAGATTTAAAGAGAGTGAAGATTTATTTAAACATTAGAAGGAGGATTTCAAAGTAAAAACAAAAATAAAAAAAAAATAATCTGAAGAGGAATAGGGAAATCCTGACCTGCATCAAGATGATGGAGGGTAGAAGAATGTGACCTACAGGATAAAGAGAAGAGAAGCCAAAAAAAACGCTTGGAGCTAAATAAAAGACATGAGGCTCTTCCTCAAGAGAAAGGCACTGGAACCCCTGAGGAGGAATGAGCTTGTTGTCTTCCAAGAAATTATGATATCGCTTTATAGATGCTACCAGGTGAGAGACTGTCTGATAAGAGTCAGAGAAGGAAGCCAAGAATAGTGGTGATTTCTTGCTAAGACATTCTGAGACAGCTCTTTCTTGACCAATGATAGAGAGGTCTTCTGTCTTCAACTTGGCATTTCTCCATGCCTTCAATTTACTCTCTTCTCCCTTTTGCCCCTGTAGAGTCCCTAGTGTCCATCAGGCTTTAGTTCATGTCCCAAGGAGGTCTTACCTGATCCCCTTAGCTATTAGTACCTTCTTTCTTCTTCAAATTATTTTGCATAAACCTAGCTATTTACACATTGAATTCTGGCAGTAGAAAATAAGCACCTTGAGGGCAGGGACTGTTTTTCTGTTGTTGTTGTTGGTATCCTCAATGTCTAGAGCAGTGTCTTGAATGTAATCATCACTTAATGATTGTTGGATTAGATTGAATTTACCCAGGATGTAGTAAAGAACCTCCTAAGATTTGACAGGAGAGATAAGCCCTACCTACTTCAGGACATTCAGGAGCATAAAAACAATATGGCCAGGAATGTAGAAAGGATTCCAAAAGACCATAAAGTCTCATGCATGAAATTAAAGAGGGCAACAGATGGTAATTTAAGCAATGCTGTTGACAAAAGACAAGACTATAAGAAGGATGCAGTTTTAGAAAGTGGATAGCTAGTTAAGAGGATGGAATTAGACAGCTACTAGGCTTGCCAGAGAAGTCAAAGAATAAGGAAAAGAACTTACAGATAAAAAAAATATTTATGACAGCTTTTTGTGGTTGCAAAGAACTGGAAATTAAGGGGATATCCATTAATTGGGGAATGGTTGAACAAGTAATGTTATAAGATTGGGATGCAATACTATTGTGCTGTAAGAATGGATAAAGGTGGTGGTTTCAGAAAAGCTGATGATGACTTATATAAACTGATACACAACGAAGTGAGCAAAATTAGGAGAGCAATGTAAACAGTAACAGCAATATTGAAGTGATAACCAATTGTGAAAGGCTAAACAGCTCTGATCAATATAATGATCTATGACAATTCCAAAAGACTCATAATGAAAAATGCTACCTGCCTCCAGAAAGAGAATTGAGGGACTCTGAGTACAGATTAAAGCATTTTTCTCTTTTTTTAATTTTTCTTGTTTTGTTTTGTTTGCAACATGGATATTGTGGAAATATATTTTACATGACTTCCAGAGAGAGAGAGAGAGAGAGAGAGAGAGAGAGAGAGTGAATATCTGAGATGGATATGGATTGTTGAACTATGAATATAGAAATAGAAGGCTCCCGACCTGGCATGTTGTACACATGACTAGAGATGTAAGAATGTATTTGCCTGTAGTCTTACAAATCTAATCAAAAGGGCATTTAACTTAAAAAGAAGAGAGAAGGTAAAACTACCTACATATATTCATCAACCTAAATATCATAGAAAGTTGCTCCCATTCAAGAAGAACAATAGTAATAGAGATAAATTTATTTCTATTTATTTATTTGTTTGTTTGTTCACACATTTGCTCATTTTTTTAGTCATCTCTCAACTGATGGCTACGTCATCATTCCTTGGAAGATGAGATGTTCATTGATCCTCAGGGGATCCAGTTTCTTTCTCTTGAGGAAGAGGTTCATGTTTTTTTAGCTCCAATGGTTTTTTGGCCCCTCTTCCCTTTATTCACATTTTCATCTCCATCATTTAGATGCCGGTCAAGATGCCCCTTTTCCTCTTCAGGGCCTTGGCTTGCTTTTTTGTTTTGTTTTGTTTTTACTTTGAAACCCTCCTTGCAATGTTTTTTTAAAAATCACTTTCTTTAAAGTTGTTTTTTTCAGTTAGTAAGCAATTTTTCTCCCTCCTAAACTTTGTTGAAAAAAGAAAGAAAGAAAACAAAATCTTTGTGAAGTAAGCATAATCAAGCAAAACTTTATGTTGGCCCTGCCTGAAATAAATTCACAAGAAATAAAATCCATGAAAGAAATCAGTAATAAAACCCATTGTCTGAGATGTCTACAAAATACAAATATACATGATTCTCAAGCACTTCTGCCAGTCTTTCACATAGTAGGTGCTTAATACACTTTCTTCTTGTTGTTCTAAGAAGCAAAGAGACAATGTTGATTTCCCAGGCATTACTGAGACCTGCTGGACTAATACATATGACAGCAATATTCCTCTGAAAGGACATGCTTGTTTCTAAAGTAATAATTTAGGTAAGGGATTGGGGTGGATATCATAGAATAGAACTATATATGTGTATGTCTATATAAATATATATATATATATATATATATATTCATGTGAATATTATAGATATATTCAATTGAGGAATTCCAGGAACTAGAGTAGGAATCATGATAGAGAGTATCTGAGTGAAGATTAAATGAAGAGGAAATAGAAGCAACATACACTTTAAAGCACATTACAGAAGAACTATAGAAGCTAAAAATGAGTTGATTTGCAAAATGCTAATTTTATCCTTCAAAAAATAGAGGAACCAATAAGGTGAACTTCCCTTCTATATAACTCATCAGGGTCAAGCCCAGTTACTTGATCTTGTTTAATTATTAATTATGTATAAGGGATTATAAATGCATATATATTATATAATTGCAATATAAAAGGAATTTTTGTATTACACTTCAGTGGTAATGCACTTCAACTGACATCAGAGGGCACTTGATGGAAATTATAAACTCATTAAGGTTTTCAAAGATATAGCAAATGCCACACCCTAGCTCCCTTCTTTTGGGGTGGAAGTATTCAACTCATTAGGTTAGGCAGTGATCAGTCTCAGCTCAGCCCCCACCAATAGCTAAAACTCTGCCCTCTTCTTTTTGTAGTGTGTTTCAAAAGACCCCTAAGTTCGTGACCATGTTGTAATGAAGTCAAACACATAAGCACAGCTTCACTATAAACAGTGCTATAGACATTATCATAGAAATAAAAGGAATAACAGAAAATATATTTTAAAAATAACTCCATCCATGGATCCACCCAAACTGTTAGCTAAAACATTTTAAACACCATAAATGCAGAAATTACCAGATACAGTATAGGCCCTATAGACTCAATTACTCTCATCAGAAGCTGCAAGCATCACCTATCTGCTTTTTTAAATTATGCCCTAAATATTCCCCATTTATTTTTGTCACAGCCTATGTTTTCAAAACCAATCAGTTGGAGAATTAGGGACGAAAGGCACTCAATTGCTTTTTGTCCCTTCACTAAGGGCAGCCCCTAGTAATCTGGATTCAGATTCAAATTGTGCTCTAAGTTTCTATCTGTCTCTTCATTCTGTCTCTGTCTCTGTGTCTCTCTGTCTCTGTGTCTGTATCTCTGTGTCTCTGTGTCTATCTGTCGATCTCTTTCTCTCTCTTTCTCTCTAAGACCTAGAGGTCATTTCACTGAGAAGAAGTTGAAGAAACCAGAGTTTATTATATAACCATGAGAGAAAGCTCTGAGCCCCAGGTCATAAGTGGCTACAGGACAGAGCAAGCCAGGGCCAAGAGGTGAAATGGATAGAGGGCAGGCTAGCGATCATGAATGGAAAGACCACAAGTATGTCATAGCTATGAGTTTTAAGTGTAAAACCAAGACTTGCATTCAAGGTCTCAGGCCAGACTAGAAAATGTGAATGAGCAGATGACAGAGTCTGAGAGACAGACTAAAAGTAGCATTAAAGTGAGCAAAAAGTATAATTGGAGGCATTGTCATGGTGTACAATCTGGCACTGTCGCCCAGTAATGGTCTAAATTATACAGGATATAGGTAAAAACAGCGAGAGGCAACATGGCGAATGGAAAGATTGGACAGACTATTCCACAGTTTAAGGTATAGACATAAGCATTGTCCAAATGTACCAAAAGGATTCAGGATTAAAATAGGCCAGTGGAAATGAAGTTCAAACTAGGAGATTTGGAAATAGTATCTTGGGATCCAGAACTATTAGGTGGGGTCATGAATAATTTGATCAACTTATGCCTGCTGGTTATGGGGTCTAGGGTGCATACTTTTTGTCAGGATTTTAAACAGCTTTTCTGATGTAGATGCACAAAGGCTATCAGAAATGAGCTGCTCTCTAAATTTAGGAGAGATTCTACACATGCTGGTGATTACATTAGAGAGGCAGGTTCTCTGGGGAGCCCTTGAAATTCTAACCAAGCTTCACTAATTGCCTCTGGCTATAAAGCAAAGGGAAGTAAAGGAACAAGTCTCTGATGAATTTAATCCATGAAGAAAATCAACTTTGAATAACCTCACCAAAAAAGGTTTCCCCCTCTGATCATTTTTGGAGCTCAGCTTTCCTTTGTCTAAGCAGAGTCTGAGTTAATTTTATCTCTTTATTAGATATGCCTATCCAGCGTTATCCTCTGGGCAAATAAATATCCAAAAGGCAGAAAAGGAGTTGTCACAGTGATTTACACAATCTATTTAAGAATATTAAAATGACTGTTCTCTTATTCATGTACATTTATACAATTAGTTAAAATATTTTCATCAGAAATGAATCTGACAATCACACACTACTCTTTCTGCTTTGTGTTCCTATTAAGAATTACATAGCATGATTGGATTTTTAAATGTAAACAACTTAACTATGTCAAGAAACATGAGGTAAGCATTACATTGACTGCTAGACACTAAGGTTTAACCTTAAATAGCCTGAGCACACAGTTGGCAGATCTCATGGCTGTTTCTTCTAACATCAGAACAATCTGGTCTTGACGCAGGCCCCAAAAGAGCTTTTGTAAAAAATCATGAGATCAAAGGTAGAAAAGCAAACCATACTCTGATGTCACCTGTAGGGAGTCTGATACTGAGGCTTATCTTAAGCCATAATTTTTAGTGCCTGGTTAAACAGATTTTGCTTAGGAAATGAACATTATGATCAGGATATTTGCAATGGCATCTTAAACGAGGAAGTGATTTGACATCTTCCATATTGGAAAGAATTTTCAGCTTCTGTGCCAAAATAAGATAAAATGTAGAGCAACAACATTAACTTCATTTGTTTCCATTCCATATTTTGTGATTTGGAGAATGTTTATGTGTTGAATAGTAAATGTTTCACAATGCATTTTTGCATTGCATTTGTCCGTGTAAACTGCAATTATAACAGTGGGAGAGATAAATGGGAAAATATTTCAATGTGGTATCACTGGAATCCTTTATAATTGCAAAAGCCTATCTCATTAGAATGATTAAAATGTTTGTTTGCATATAAAATGATTTATTATGAACTTAAAAAGAAGTTGTTTGACAAGCGTTAATTGCAGTGATTCTTTAAAATTCAAACAACAGCACATATTTGCTCTACACCCCAACCCCCACCCCTGCTTTGTGGTATCCCAGAAATTAGTACTACCTTTGCTGTCAATTGTAGTTTTAGTCTTTTTATTATTTTGGCAACCTGACACATACTGGTTAGTTGACCCTGGGCAAATCACTTACCCTTTCAGTGGTCCCTCTAGGTGGCCTCTGGGACTCTAAGATTTTCAGTTGCAGAAGAGTTGCTATTCTGTATTGGTAGAGATACCCTACTTCGGACATCAGAGGAGAAGAATATGTATGTATGTGTATATATATATATATGTATATGTATATATGTGTATTATTGGAATCACATAGCAAGATAAGATTTTAAAATGTAAACAACTTAACTACGTGAAGAAATACGAGGGAATTATTAGATTGACTACTAGATAATAAGATTTAGCCTCAGAACAATATGGTTGTGCAATATATATGTATATACATACACACACAGCTAGGTGGCTCAGTGAATTAAATGCTGGGTCTGGAGTCAGGAAGACCTGAGTTAAAATTCAACCTCAGATACTTATTAGCTGTGTGACCCCGGGCAAGTCACTTAACCTGTGTTTGATTTAATCCATTTCTTTCTTTCTTCCTTCCTTCCTTTTCTTTTCTTCTTCTTCCTTCCTTTCTTCTTTTCTTCCTTCCTTCCTTTCTTCCTTTCTTTCTTTTTTTTCTTTCTTTCTTTTCTTTCTTTCTTTCTTTCTTTCTTCCTTTCTTCCTTTCTTTCTTTCTTTCTTTCTTTCTTTCTTTCTTTCTTTCTTTCTTT
>NW_020954650.1:482635-514948 GCF_900497805.2 Vombatus ursinus
CTTTCTTTCTTTCTTTCTTTCTTTCTTTCTTTCTTTCTTTCTTTCTTCATTTATTTATCTTTCCAAGAAAACCTCATGGACAACATTGACTTGCTACAGTCCACAAGGTCATGAAGAGTCAGATACGACTGAATGACTGAACAATGACAAATACAGGTATATAATTATATATACACAAATATATGGCATTTATGTGCAATATATGTGGACACATTATATATACACAGATATTTTTGTACATGGGTACAGTATATATACATTATGATGTATGTCATATGTATACACATTTGTATACATACATGTAAATATACACAGATGTATTTTGTATGTATATAATTTGTCTACTTTCCCTACCTTGGCTAGTTCTCAATATAACGCAGCACAGGACTGATTCAGTGACAACTACTCAACTCAGCTTCCAGTTGTACCCTTTCCATTTGATGAGATTACAGTAAAACCTTTGTTAGAAAGATGTACCTCTCATGGAGCTGAAAATGTATTCTAACTCCCTTGCTGAAAGGTATATATATAATACAGGAGAAAATTTATGTGGCCTGATCCATAATCAAGTTCTAATTTGACATATAACTATAAAAGATATCTATTGCTTTAAGGAAATTTCCTTGATCTTGACAATATAAACATTCATATTTTTCATTCTCATCATAAAACCAAAAATTAACGGTAATTCAATAGGGCTTTAAGGATTGTGAGTAGCTTAATATTTGAATAATGATAATAACAGTAATAGCATTTATATGGCAACTACTATGCACTAGGTACTGGGTTAAGTACTTTACAAATATCTCATTTGTTACTTTATTTGATTTGATCCTCACAACAACTCTGTGAGAAAGGTGCTACTATTGGTCCCATTTTGCAGATGAAAAAACTGAGAAACAACTGAGAAAAGAGACTAAGAGAGGTTAAATGATTTGTCTCATTACGTAGCTAAAGTATGAGAAAGAACTCATGTCTTCCTGACTCTAAGGCCAGTATTCTATTCACTATGAGACCTGACTACCTTTAGTTGGTAAATGGTTTTAAAATCAGGATAATTATGATTATTCACTTTGCTGGAATGATACAGTATCTCTTGGTTGATCTCCATGAGTTTCCAGGCCTGGAGATTGTGTTGAAAATGATTGGTTGCTGAGTAAGGAAGAGTCATTCCTCTGTGGTGTATAAGAGAAGGAAGAAGAATGACTCCAGCTTTCTTTTGGGAAGCCCTTCTCTCTTTCGCCATTACTCTCTCTCACAATTCTAGCAGGTGGGAGGAGGAGAGAGGGATTTTTTTTTCCTCTTTATCTCCCTTCCCTTTAGGGGCATTGGCACATAGTAGAGGCAACATGTGCTTGCCTAGATAAGCCTTAGTCTTTAGAAGTTTTCTTCTCCCTTGCTTCCCTGAGCACAGAGAAGCAACTAGTGTCTTTTTTGCAAACTGTAAACTCCTTGAAGACAAGAATTGTTTTTGTTTTTGTTTTTGTCTTTATATCTCCAGTGTCTAGTACCATGCCTGGAACACAGTAGATGCTTTAAAATTGTTATTGATGAATTGGTTTGGTGTTTTAAGCATCTCCATGTATGTTTATAATAGAGGAAACACTGCTCATCTATATCTGATATACATATTATCTATTCTAGAAACAACTCTGTTACTTACCTTTTGGGGAGGCATTAGATATTAATGGGACCTAAACGTTGTTTTAGAGATACTTTCACAGTTTTACCCCAGGCTGGGGGCATTGAACCAAAAAGAAATGAGAAACCTGACCCCACATGGGGTCCCCTTTGCTCATGAGATTCTAAAGCCCCCTTCCCTTCTGGGAGCACATTTTAATTTTCCTGTTTTTTTGTTTGTTTGTTTGTTTGTTTAGGCAATTGGGCTTAAGTGACTTGCCCGGCTGCCCAGCTAGTCACACAGCTAGTAAGTGTCAAGTGTTTGGTCTGAGGCCAGATTTGAACTCAGGTACTCCTGACTTCAGGGCCAGTACTCTATCCACTGCGCCACCTAGCTGCCCCCTTTCCTGTGGTTTTAACACACTTGACCCAGAATAATTCTGCTCATAATGTATGTTTATCTCACTACCTTTGCATCAGGCAAGATGGCAAAGCTATGCAGTGAGATTGCAAAAAGGATAGAGCTTGGAGGTTTAGATTTACAGGGGGAAAAAAGTCAAGGCTAAATCTGTTCTGCTGTTGAGTGTTAAGAAAAGGATGGTCAATGCTGAGAGTATGTCTGAAGCATTCAGAGCAAACACCATGCACCTTCATGCAGCTGCCTGGGCTCTAGCAAAATCTTTTGTCATTGGTATTAATTCTGGGAAGGGCAGAATGCCATCTAGCTGTTAAGGGCTGCCTCTTATGGCTGCATCTCACTGAAAAATAATCAAAACAGGCTGCCATTTAGTAGCATAAATCTTCTCACCAAGGAAAGGATCTCCTGTTATTTTCAGAAAATAGCCATGGGCTCTGGATGGTGCCCAAATGCTTCTTTTGCAAAGTAATATTTTTAAAACCTAGTGAGTGATGAGAGGACACAAGATTGTGGTACTTTTCACAGGGGGCCAGACAATGAGGTGTGAGGGTCTGAAATTTCAGCTCTTAAAATCTTCCTGGACCTTAAACAGCTCTTTGGACAGAAGTATTCATCAAAAACATTCTGGTGCATTATATAAGATAGTCTAAGATAGATTATTACAGGGCAATTGTCACATTGCAATTTATGGCAAGTTGGTTTTCTTAACCTATATTTTATCATTGCTTAAAAGGAGAAATTTCCTCTAAATAAAAATGAGAATGACAAAGTAGCCTTCGCATTATTTTACAGGTCTTCCTGTTGCATCCTCACTCGAGTTTTCTGTCATAAGATATGAGTGGCTGATTCACTGTAATGTTTTGCCTGTTGTTAGCTTTTATATATGACCTTCTCCAGGGTTAAATTAAAAGTTAGATTTTCAAGCAGCCCTCTTCAGGCTTGGTTAATTCTTGAAGTCTCCATATAAACTGCAAAATACTGTTTCAAATAATGATCATTTTCCTCCTTAAAACAATGTCACAGAAAAGAATCACACTATATAATTTTTCCCATTTTAGAATATTTTTCATAGATGCCAGAGTTCAAAAAGCTTGATGGAGGAAAGGGAGTGCTAGAACATAATGCTTATTTCAAACAGTAAAAGGCCACATATTTCCCACTGTTCAAACAGTCAAAATACAGTGTATAAATATCCAGTATTGTGCTTGTGTTATAATCTCGTCACTTCAAAAGTGCTTCCAGAAATATTTTCAGTGGATAATTAAATTAGCAAAAATATTTAAAACAAAAGCTAAAACATTTTAAAGGTTAATTGAGTTTTTCTAAGAGACAAAATGACTCAGTAGCCTCTGCCATGGATGCTGAGTGCTAATATCCCCACTAGCTTACTGTGTGGCATATAAAGCATCGCTAGATATACTCTTGATTGTTTCATTAATACCCACCATAATAATAGTTAGAAAATGCATTTTTTCCTAAAGATCTACTCTCTGCTCTTCTGACACTTCCTATTCTCTCTGGCACTTCTCATTATCTCCTTCAGAAGTGTGCTAGAACTACCTTAAATTGAGTAAAGAATCAGTAGTTTAATTCTCATCGTGAGCGTTTACGTTTTGGAAATTGGCAAACACTACAAATAAGGGCTTGAATCATTGTATTATTTATTGTCTAGTCTTAAAAAATTTTGGAGAAAATGCAAACAATGCAGATTAAACATGCAGATAAATTGTGTTGTGTGTACATTTTGGCACGGGTGAGGGTGAGGGGGAGATGCAGAACTGGTTGTTAAAAAATTGCCAATGTATCCCTGCCTCAACAACAACAATTCTTCCCAGTTTTGACCAGTTATCAAAGGTGAATGTATTGCATACTTATGCATCCTGTGAGGAATAACAGTACTGTTTATGAAACCCTTTGAATCATAATTTTTTTAAAAAATTCATTGCTTCTAAGCAATCAAAATAAATCTATACAAAGAAAAGTAATATTCTGTCTGTGGATTTGGGTCTAGTTTTAATCATCACTGCAATTCATTTTACTACTTTCAATCAACAAGCATTTATTAAGCTCCTACTGTGTGCCAGATATTGCATTAAATGCTTACTATTCAAAGAAATGCAAAAGATAGTCCCTTGTCTTAAGGAACCTATAGTCTAATAATGGGACAACACCCAAACAACTATGTATGCACAAGATATATATTGGATATTTCTCCAAAACAAATTGGAGAGAACCACCAGTAGAAATACTCCAAAGTAGTTCTCTTATATCCAAGTTACATATGTCATGTATTCATTCTACCTCCAGGTTTCAGAATCCATAATATGTTTATATATATACATATATATATACACATACAGATATATGTGTGTGTGTGTGTATATATATGTATATACATATGTGTGTGTGTGTGTGTGTGTATATATATATATATATATACACACATGCATACATTTGGTTAGCTATTAATTAGTTAGCTAGGGAACTATTCATCATCAACTCAGGCAGGTACTTCTTCACCCTCCCAACCTTTTTAGCTCCCTTTTGTGGGTTGTCTTCCTCCATTAGAACTTAAGCTCCTCCAGGATTAGGATTGCCTCATTTTGCTTGTATTTGCATCCCTTAACACAGATGCTGGCCCATAATAAGTGCATAATAAATGTTTATTTCCTGCCTGCATATTTATAACTGCTTTATGGATCTGGGTAGAGTACCTATTTCATTTACTCTAAACTATCATTAATATCATTTGTATATATTGCTTATTAGTATTGTCAAACAAATCTAAGTAGAAAAAAACAATCTCCTTATACATTCATGTCTCATGAGCATTTTCACCTGCCAAAGGATATTTGCAATACCGCCATACAAACTCATATTCTTTCAACCTCCCATTCAAGAGAGATAAGGTATGTTGCTGATGCCTCTTTTGTTTCTCAGTTCTCTGGTGGTAATATCAGTAAACATCTGTCCTTGATATAAGGTTTGAATGGATAGTCTGTTCTATCTTCCTTTTTCATATCAGCTAGCAACTTGATGCTTTTTCTCTTGTCTAATAAAATGTCACGAATGCCCTTTTCTGGTGTATTTGAAATCCTGACTTTTCCCAACCTTTTCATATATCATTTGTCACCTCTATTCACATCAGCCTGAAAAGGAACAGAGAAACTTTCAAATCTCAGTAAAGAATGGCCTTCAGAAGAGGGAAAAACACAATTCAGTAAGCACCAATGAGTAAATTGGAGATATTGGACATTGCTAATCTGACATTTTTTTTTTCAAATTAATGAATAAGGTGACTGAACAAACACTTTATTGCTTTTTATTCTCTTCTCATTACAAAAAAAGTGATAAAAATAGTGCATCCACTAGAGCAGCAGTTCTTAAGCATTTTGGTCTTAGGACTCCTGGACACTCTTAAAAATCATTGAGGACATCAAATACCTATAGTTTATGTGGTTTATATCTAATAGTATTCACCACATTATAAATTAAAATGTCAATACTACTATGGAAATAATTGTGACCTTGAGGGCACCCTGAAAGGATTTAGGTGATGATACTTTGAGAACATCTGAACTAGAATGTTTTGAATGCAGATATACTCTGAATGGGCAAAAGAATTGCAAGAAAAAATGTTTTTCCTCTCTTCAAGTAGTCAATGATGTACATTGTATAGGGTAGAAGAGATATGGCTAGATGGCTGTTCATTAAAAAGGCTATAAGGGTTAATTCTAGGAGTCTGCAAGCCCAACATAAATCATGAGTATAATGTGACTGGCAAAGAAGCCAAAACAAACTTAGGCTACATTTCTAGAAATATACTATCTATATACATATATATATACATATATATATGTAGAGAGTGTGAGAGACATACTACATATATTATATTTGTGTAGTATATATATATAGTACACAAATACAGGAAATGAGAGAGCTGATATGCTTGTGGTGGTCAGACCACACTGAGATATTATGTATAGATCTAAGCTAACATTTTAGTAGGGACAAGGGCAAAATTTCATTCAGAAGATCAGTGGTGAAGGGACTGGAAACCATGTTAAAATAAAATCAATTAAAGAACTAGAGAACTTGAGAAGATGAGAGTTGGGAGAGGACGTGCTCATAGTCATCAAATCTTGGCCCCAGAGGACAAAATGAGGGCCAAAAAGTGGAAATTACAGGGAAGCAGATTTCTACTCAATGTAAGTAAAAAAATTCCCAACCTTCAGAATTGTTCCAAAACAGAAGGGACTGACAATTTGTTGGATATATTAAAGATGACATAGATGATTCTATTTGGGGTTGGACTAGTTATACCCTCATGTAGTCAGTGAAATACAATATTATTCTCTATTTTTACCAAAAAAAAAAAAACACCAAAACTTTAAGTAGGTATTTGTAAAAAGTGGATATTTCTCTTATTGGATGAGTAGGAGTGGAACGAGGAGAGGTGACTGTCTATGTTATTACCAAATATGAAGTCCAGCCAAAGAAGCCACTCCATATGGAGAAGTGTGGAAGTCAGCTTGTAAATAAATTTTATTTTGAAATATATTTCAAGGAAATAGAATTGGCAGCTGGACCAAGACAGGTATGACATGCTATTTGGACCCAGTAGGTATCAATCTTCTCTACTCTTGAAATAGCACAAGGCTAGAGCCTTCAGGAAACCCGAACTGAGTAGAAAATGCCTAAGTATTGCTGAATTTGTTACAGGAAAAGACATTCAAGCTGTTTTGATTACTTGAGATTGAGCTATGCCAAAGAATGGCTCTAGGGCTTTAAAATGTTAGTTGTTTTGGACAGATACAATGTGGATGAGGATAGAGGCTAGGACTGTGATTTTATTGGTGTATGGAATTCCAAGATGAGGAAACTCCCTTTAGTAGTGCAGGGTAACATTGCCACAGCTTATAGTCCTAATGTTGACTTGAGCACTGAGTTTAAATGACTTTCCCAGGGTCACAGAGCAAGTGTATGTCAGTGTCAGGACTTAAACTCAGGCCTTTCTTGGTTGGAAAGCAAGCTCTTTATCTATAATTCCACACTGCCTTTTTTCTCTCTCTAAACATACTAGTTGTGTTACTATGGGTGAATCACTTAACCTACTCTAGGCCTCAATCTCTTCATTTGGAAAACAGGGATAGTCTCCCTCTAGTTCTTACCTCATGGGGTTGGTAAACTGGTCACTGAGTCCAGGCTTTATAAATACCAGCAGAATGGTGCTGATCCAATTCTCCACATGGAAGAGGCTAGGGAGGCTGACCAGACGTTCCTTGAAATTTGGAGCATGAAGACATTCTGCAACTGGTCCTGGTCTGCATAAGGAGACTTTGATTGGTCTGAGGTGTGTCGAAATATAGTAATGAACTGGAGTCTCAGGCTTCTTTTCTTGTGACTTCTTGGCTGACTGGTGAAACATAGTGCTACAAGGGGAGAGAACTTGAGTATTTTTCTTATGAAGTTAACCTGTGGCTAGTGAATACAGGCCACAGTTTGTTGCCTTGACATCTGTACTTTTGTTTCAGGTAAAAGAAATTGGAGACTATGATCTTGTGGGTTTGATAGATCGAGAGAACAGGCCACCTGAGACCTAAGCATCCAAGAGTTAGGTCCATGCTAGGGTTTGCAGACAGAAGCTGGCTCAATGGTCAGTCTCCCATTGTACATGTCAAGTATTTTACAAACTTTAAAGGACTATATAAATATTAGTTATTATTTAATGTAAGTTAAATATAATATTAATCATATAATGATATATTAGTTAAATATAATAAGTATGTATTGTATCAATAATTAGTCTGAGATGCTGGAGATAAATTCCTTGTGCCATAAGAGTAAAGAGAGTACCAGCTTTGGGTTCAAGAGAGTATGCTAGGATGACTAGGCTCCTGAACATGAACTTGAGAGATAGACAGGAGCAAGGAGGAAAAGGATCTTAGGGACAGAGTCAGAAGCATTTAAACTGAAGAACAAGACTTTGCCTATATAAATTTTATAAACTTATACTTCGTGCTATACATTGTTTTATTTTATCAATCCCTTTTATTTCTTAGGAAAACTCTTATATCTGTTTTTATATGAACTGAGGCAAAGTGAAGTGAGCAGAACCAGGAGAACAATGATAAACTGTGAACAACTTAGCTATTCTCAGCAATACAAAGATCCAGGACAATTCTGAAGGACTTAAGATGAAAAATGCTATCCACCTTCAGGGAAAGAACTAAGGGAATCTGAATGCAGATAGAACCGTGTTGATTTTTTTTAACTTTATTTTTCTTGGGTTTTTTTTTGCCAGTGTTTTTACAACATAGCTAATATGGAAATATATTTTTCATGGCTGGACATGTATAACTTTTATTAAATTGCTCTCCTTCTCAATGAGCGGGGAGTGGCGAGAGTGTGGGAGACAATTTGGAACTCAAAATTGTAAAAAATGGAAGTTAAACATTGTTTTGCATGTGACTGGAAAAATATAAAATACTGAAACTTAAAAAAAGAAACAAAAAAAATTCTTATGTCTTTTGTGTTAAGGCAAGGAGGATTTGTCCACACACACCCTAGCCAAAAATTGAAAGCAACTGTTTTCTTAGGGTTTGTTGTTGTTCAGTTTTTTTCTGTTGCGTCCAACTCTTTGTGACCCCATTTGGATTTTTTTTTTGGCAAAGATACTGGAGTGGTTTGCCATTTCCCTCACCAGCTCATTTTACAAATGAGGAAGCTGAGGCAAACTGGGTTAAATGACTTGACCAATGTCACACAGCTAGTAAATGTCTGAGGTCAGATTTGAACTCAGGAAAATGAGTCTTCCTGACTCCAGGCCTAGCACTCTACCCACTGTGTCATCTAGCTGCAGCAAAAGAGAGAAATGTAGAAAAAACTATCTAAGGCAATAGGGTTCAAGTGTAGAAAGCTATGCCTGTCTTCCTCCTCCAACCCTACTGAAAATTTTCTTCCTAGCATCTTTTCTTTTGCTCTGTGACTTAGAGGTAGTGTGGAAGAGTAGATAGAGACCAGACTCGGAATCAAGATCTCTGCCCCATACTAGCTGTGTGACCTCAGACAAGTCACTTAACCTCTCACTGCCTCAGGTAACCAACTGCCTAAGACAAAAGGTTGTATAACAGTTGCTACTAGGCATTGGTAGGGAGAACTTACTTGGCAGAAGATACCAATGAAGTCACAGGTTCAAGACAAAAAAGAAAAATTGTATCTAGCAGAGCAATAAAATATGCTTACTACAAAAAAGAATGAGTGCTGTATTTGCAGTAAAGGTTTGAATTTTGCTTCTGCCAATAAGAAAACCAAATAAAACAATTTATACTAGGCACCTCCACGTCCCTACCTCCCACTCACTTCTCAGTTCCTTGAAATTTGGCTCTAGATTTCACCATTAGACAGAAACTGCTTTCTTCAGTGTTATCAGCAATCTCTGAATTGTCAAATCCAATTACTTCCTTTAAGGTCTCTTCCTATTTGACAATCCTAAATACTTTCTCCTTGGTTTTTGTCACACTGCTCTTTGGGCAGCAATGCTAGGAGCAGTATGCTAAGACAGTAGAGAGAACCCTGGCTCTAGATTTAGAGGTGCTGGGTTCGAATCCCACCATGGCTAAGACATTTATTCTCTCTAGGTCTCATGATGAGTAGGTTGGGGTAGATGATTTTCAATTTCCCTTCTGGCTTAACATTTTTGATCGTAGGATATTCATGACTGTGACATGAGTGGAAGAAAAAAGAAACAAAAAAAGATTTATGTGAAAATAATTCTTATTGTCATAAACATCATCATGAGACTGAAAAGTAGCAAGTAGAATGAAATAGTTTGAAAATTTTTAAAAAGTATTTCTTAGGATTTAATTAGTTTTACAATTAGTTTGAGGGAATATTATGTGAGTGTCCCATTATGTTCATATTTAAAAGCTAATAAATATCCATGTGACAGTTTTGTTGTTATTTGCTTGTTTTTACAAGAACACATTTTGGGGGGTTTCCAGCCAGCCTAATCATAATTAGGAAAGCTGACACTTCCTTTGTTGAAATCTTCATCCAAGAAAATATTTGACACAGTTCAATATTGATAAATTAAAATCACTTTATTCAAAATCCATTAAACAAAGACATGTTACTAAATAATGATCACTAGAGGTAGCTCTATCAACACAAAAGTGGTCAGTTGGAAGAAGGCAAATATAATGATGGGTTAGGGTGTGCAGTCACCTTGGTGCATAACCAACACACAATCCCATTACTCACTTCCTGACTCCTGGGCTCTTTTCTTCTAATTCATCCTCCTTTGAGTTAGACAGGGTAATGTGCTAATGCTTGTAAGAGCCAGAAGGAAACTTAGAGACCATCTAGTCAAACCCACTAATCTTACAGATAAGAAAACTGAGGCCTAAGGGCACAAGGTCACATAGGTAGTAAGTGGAAGAACAAGGGCTGCAACTGTATTCTTTAGACTCCAAGTCCTGTATTTTCATTCTAGATGGTCTGGGTACCTTTCTCCTTTTGGCCTTCTCTAGCTAAAATCCTTTTCTTTTACAATCTATCCTAGAAATTAGGCTGTCCAAAATAAAGGCAAGCCATTTTATCTCTCAGGGTCTGTTTTTTCATCAGTGAAATGACATAGGAGGCCCTCTAAGGTCTCTCCCAGAGCTGTTATCCTATGATCCTAAATTTGTTTCTCATCATATATATTCTGTAACTTACATTACATATATATTCTGTAACTTACATCACAGTGGCTATTAGTTATCCCATTCTCTCTATTTGCCACTTTTCATCTTTTTAGACCTTATTTCAAAGTCAGATTATTGTTTTTCCTAGTCCTAATGATATTCCCTTGTATAAAGAAAGTCATCTGCCCTCTCTTTTGTTTGGAATTTTGTTTATGAAACTTTCACATTGACTATGAGTCTCAGATTGAAGTCAGCAAGAGGGAAAAAAAGTGATGCTTTTCTGTACTGCTTCAGGGTCTGAGGACTCTGAAAACTTTTCTGATCTAAACTGCCACGGCCTTAAATAATCCTGTCAAGTTGCATCATTTTTAAAGATAAAGAAAATATATCATCTAAATTTCTAACTCTGCATTAATTAATATAGCCCAAATGGAAAAATGTTTTAATTTGACAGTTACTTTTGAAGAAAATATTACTCAGATGTGGGTCATATATTTCCCCTGGACACTTTCTGTCTGTGTGTCCTTTACAGAAATTTGAGATACTGTGTTTCCTTAACTAAACCCTTATCTACACAGGCACATGAAATCATCAGCCTTCCTTCCCCTAAAAACTTACTGATTTGGTAAAATGATATCTATCTACATATGAATGAATGTAGCTTAAATTTTAACATCTTGAAAAGTAGAAGTTTTTAGGAGAAGGTTTAGTGAATTTTGTTTTAAACCTCCAAATTCATTCAGCAAGAAGCTACATAAATATATAGAAGATACAGAGAGTTTACTTTGCAACCAAGTACTCATGCTACACAGCACTGCAAAAGTTATGTATTTCTCTAAGAAAATTTTCTTGATCTTGCTTTGATATGAAAAATATCCACAATTTTTCTGTCTCATCATGCAAACAGAATATTGGCAAATGGTTTCAAAATTATGACGGTTAAGGTTATTATACACAAACTTGACTTTTAAACAATCTAAAATATAATAGTAACTGTTAGTTATTTCAAAGCAAACACTTTCAAACTCTTTTACCTTAGATTTTTAGAGCTGATGAAATTTTACAGGTTAAACAATAATGCATAATTATAAGCAAAGTTTTATATATAAAATCAGCAACAATAGCTTTCTTAGGTTTAGTTCTTTAACATATGTTCCCATATCATATAATATTTTCTAAAAATCTGGATTACGTTAGGATCAAAGATACACCTAGGATTTTTGCTCTTAGTATCATGGAATTTAAAGCTGGAAGGGACCTTAGAGATCACCTAGTATAATCCATTCATTTTATGGAGGAGGAAAATTTGAAGTTAATTGACTTGCCCGAGGACATACAAGCAATTCTTAGCAGAGCCATGATTCAAACTCAAGTCATAGGATCACAAACTTAGAACTGGAAGAGAGCCACAGAGTCTAACCCCATTTTACAGATGAGGAAACTGAGGCTGAGAGAAATTTACTTATCCAGAGTCGCACAGCCAGTATGTGTCCAAGACAGGATTGGAACTCAGGTCTTCCTTACTCTAAGTCCAGCACTAGTTCTAGCTGCCTCTAGGTCCCCTGACCTAGTCCAGTGTTCTTTCCACTATTTAAATAAGCTTTTGTATACTTGTATCAGTTGCCAAATCTGATACATAAATAACATGCTAATACATTCTCTAATACAATAAGAACATTCTCTAATACAATAAACAGGTTTTTAACTAGTTTCTGTAATAATAAGAAAGCGATGGTATTTTAAAATAGCGTTAGTTTTAAAGGTTCCAAAATCTCCCAGAGAGAAAATTGGAAAGCACTTTGGCAGAACTTAGGTATACACCAGAATCTTATGCCATACAGCTCAATAAATTCCAAATGGATACAAGACAAAATATAAAACATCACATCATAAAAAAATAGAGAAAAATGGAAGGAGATACGTTTCACAACTATAAATAGAGGAAGAATAACAAACACAGACTAGAGGTGATCATAAAAGACAAAATGGACAATTTTAAGTACATAGAACTAAAAAGCTTTTCCACAAACAAATCAATGCAGCCAGAATAGGAAGAGAAAAACTGTCATGGGGGGAAAAAAGAACTTTGCATCAAATATCACTAGTAAAACATCTGATACTCCAAACACATTGGGATTTAACATAGATATATAACATCATGAGTCATTCTCCAGTAAATAAGTGGTCAAAGGATATTAACAGTTTTCAGAAGAACAACTACAAATTGTTAAGGGCCATATGAAGGCAAGCTCCAAACCATTAATAGGAGAAATAAAAATTAAAACAACTGCAAAGATGCCTAAAAATTGGAAATAGTCACTGGCTAAGGGAGAACAGTCATCTTAATACTCTGTTGATGGAGCCATGAACTGGTTGAACTGTTTTGGACGATAATTTGGAAATATTCAAGAAAAGTCATCAATCTGCTCATACCTTTTGACCCACTGTTGCCATTCCTGGAGATATATCCCCAAGAAGGTCAAAGACAGAAACAAAGGCCCACTATACACGAAAATATTCATAGTAGTACATTTTGTGGTGGTAGAAAACTGGAAGTGGTGTCCATTGATAGGAACATGGCTCAACAAGTTATGGGATATAAGTACAATGGAATATAGTTGTACCATGATGAATATGGGAAATTTTGAGAAACATTAGAAGATTTATATAAACTGATGCAGAGTAAAGTAAGCAGAACTAAAAGTTCTGCTTACTTTACTCTGCATCAGTTCGTATAATACAGAATATATAGAACATAATATAGAATGATACAACAAAGCAAATGAAAAAGATGACTAAAAGGCAACTGAAACTTGAGTAACTGAAAAACCAATAATGGTCCAGGAGAATAGATAATGAAATCTGTTTCCCTGTTCATGGCAGAGAGGCAGGGAACTATGAGGACAGGATTTCATTGTATCCACTGGCAGATGTTTTCACTTTTTGCTTAACAGTTTTTCTTTGTTACAAGGGAGTCTTTCAGTTGGATGGGTAGGTGAGGGAATTGGAACAAGTATTTAAACAAAGGGCATAAATAACATGTTTAAAAAAATCTCCAAGAGAAAATACCACTTCTTGTTACAGGACTGGAAAGTAAAATTGAGTTAGATACACAATAAAAAGAATTTGTTTTAATGGGTTACAGAAATTTCTTAGAAAAACTGTATAGGGAGTTACAGTTAAATAAGCCAATATACAAAAGTCACTTGTTTTGGCCTTATTTCAAAGATTTCTCCCTGTCCCCCAGAGGAATGTTTAATTCTTTCTTTCTGTGGGGAACTCTGTTTTGCCTAAAGGGTAGCAAAATAAGAGAAATGGAAAACGCCTTTTAAGTTTCACTGAATATTTCACTTAATATTGGAGTGGAAGTTAGAAGCACAATCTTTCCCAGATCAAGATGAATTAGTCAGGATTGAGGATTCACTATGTGACTGTGGCTTGGGCGATAGGAAAGCAAGGCCAAGATATTCTCTTAGTCCTGCCTCCCAACAGTGACTGCAAGCACAAGGCCTTCCATATTATGTGCCCAGAGCCATTTTGACCACTAGGGGCCAGTAATTGCTTTCATCATTAACTCATTAATTGAAGAAAAACAGAAAGTTTAACAGTGGTATAAATTAAACCATATTTCACTGCAAAATTAAATAACAATTTAATAAGCTGCCATAAAGTGACATGTTCAATCATACTGGGAGTCTGTATACTGAGTGCCTTCCCCCAACACTCCCCTCCCCCGCCTTTTTTTTTAACTTCTCAATTTTTAATCACAAAAGGAATTCTATTAGAACATCACTATGAACCTCAGAGTAGAATTCTGTATAGGATGGGTCAGTCATGAGGAATAAGCTACCAAAGTACCAAGTGAACCTTATTAAAAGGTAGCCTTATCTATAAGTCAAGTCCATGGCGTGGCTCTTCTGTGAAATACAGAGCAAGCTAATGAATTTATACTTCCTAGCAAGTTTCTACTGTACACATTTTCATCTGTTAACTTTCTAGAGTTCTGAAGTTGGTTTTAAATCACTTGTACATTTCACTTAATGTGTTCAATAACACTTATCATGAACAACAATAATTCTCATCCACAAAGTGAAAAATTAGATTATTTACCACTAGTACAAGTGGTATTCTTTATACCAATTATAAGTGGTTTGTTTGTTTGTTTTTAAACACTTCTATGAGCAATTTCTTTTTTGATTTACATTTTCTTGCTTAATGCAAATATCTGTCAATCATAGGTGGTCATTGCCAGGCCTTCTGTCCAGCTCCAAGTCATAGAATAGATGACTTAACAAGATGTTCAAGAACAAGGGAGGATTCTCTTTGGAGCTTTTGTAGAGCTCGATTATCAGCACAAGTGTTATGTACACTTACTCAGATTCCTCCTTTATCCCCACACTTCTCAATCCACATCACCAACCAACTAGATCATACTGGTCCTACAAGTTAGGTCCATTATTCTTCCTTCTCAACAGAGCAAACTCTAAAGTTTTCTTTGAGTTATTATGCATCCTACAACCAATCCTTCAGGTCACAGAAAGTACACCATGCCAAGGGTATCCAGGGGAGTACAATGATTGTGTCTGACAGGGCTTGTTAGCTACAATTGGGTAATTAACAGAATTCCAAGTTTTGAATTTTCAAATAAAGATTATTCATCCAGGAAAGAGTCTTTACTTATCTTGTTGTTACAGTCTGACACCTTTACCTCTACCTTTTGCTTCCCGATCACAATGACAGGAGAGATAAGAAGAGGAACAACACAACTGAAGCCAAGGTTTCCAAAGAAGGTTGCCCCAAGATAACTGATTGGGAACTGCACTGAGTGTCTTCGTATGGTTGTCTGCTGCTTCTTGCATGACTCTTAGAATTTCATGAAAATGATTTTCGGTTTTCGAAGTTAATGGATGTCTCTCCTTTGGGTCTTTGGAGATATCAAAGAGAAGGGGTGGATTATGACGGGTGACGTAATGCCCATTGCAAAAGCACACATGGGTTGGAAAACAGCCATTGGAATCATCTGGTTTAAACTTTGGTGTGAAGAAAAAAGCTTTCCAGATAGATGTGCCTACAATAAAAAAAAAAAAGACAAAAACTGATGGTGTAATCACAAAAAAATAAAAAATAGATATTATCAAACTACAGTGAGTACTTACCATTGCTAGCACATGACATATATTTCTTATGAACTCCCAATAAACAAGACAAAATATTTGCCAAGAAATTACTGTAATCTCAGATTTTCACATAGCAACCTAGGTAAAGATCTGTGAATCTGTCAGTGTGAGCAGCCCTTTCATTGGTTTAGGACACTCACTATGCCTCTACAACTCAGACAATGGTCTTAGTGAGTTTCCAGAGCCAAACAATTCACTACTAAGTGAACAACTGTGTGACAAGTGTTTCTACATTTAGCTAGATTGGTTTTCAGACTTAACAGACATAATAAATACGACCATTCTAAATTTTTTGTTTTTTCTGACTTGTTACGACTTGCCAGGGATTGCTCTTTGTTGATAGCCTTTAAGAACTGAGTATCACTCCAATAGCATAATATGGCTAAGTGTGGACCTGCAATTGTCTTTATTGGGAAAGCTTATATAAAATTACATAAAACTGTAAAATATGAAAAAAAAGCTCCAAATTCTGTTGTCATTTCAAAACTTTTATATTCTGAGTTACAGCAAGAAGCATTAACAAATGCAACTTTGAGCAAATTAAATTGTTCATTAAAGGAAAGAACAACTTTTTTACTGAGGCAAAATGGAATCTGATAGAATTATTGCCTGGAGTCTTGAACTTCTTAATGTTTATAGAAAATAGATTTGCCAGTATTATAATAGGTTATGGGGCAATTTCTCAATTTCATCTCATACATCTATGGACTAGCATTTTTGGGGGGAGCTGAATGTTATCAAAGGAAATGTTTCATTGAATGTTAGAAAGAAGTATGAAAATCTTGTTACCCAGCATAATAACCTGGGTCATTCAAAACCCTTCAACTTTCCTTACCTTCTCTATATTTAACCAGTTGCTAAGTCTTAGAGATTTTATCCCTACAACATCTCTCACATCTCTCCTGTCCATTCATGGTCACCACACTATATCAGCCCTCATTTCTCTCATAAGCTACTGTAATAGCCTTCTAAATGTCTCTGTAACAACAGTGTCTTTACTCTCCAACCTATCTTCCACATAGCTGTGAAGTTAATATTCCTCAAGTACAGATCTGACCATGTCACTCCCCTGCTACAGAAGCTTCAGGGCTCCCTTTTGTTCTATAACAAAATGCAAACTTCTCTGTTTATATTTTTGGGGGGGTGAGGCAATTGGGGTTAAGTGACTTGCCCAGGATCACATAGCTACTAAGTGTCAAGCATCTGAGGCCGGATCTGAACTCAGGTCCTCCTGACTCCAAGGCCAGAGTGCTTTCCACTACACCACCTAGCTGCCCCTGTTTATAATTTTAAATCCTTAATTATGTAGCTCAAAACTAACTTTCAGGGGCAGCTAGGTGGTGTAGTGGAAAGCGCTCCGGCCTTGGAGTCAGGAGGACCTGAGTTCAGATCCAGCCTCAGACGCTTGACACTTACTAGCTGTATGACCCTGGGCAAGTCACTTAACCCCACTGCCTAACCAAAAAACAAACAAAAAACAACTAACTTTCTAAACTAAATTTACATCATCCCTTCCCCTCCCCTAAAAAAACCAATATTCCAGTCAAACTGGACTTTCTGCTGTTCACGGTTCATGACATCCTTTGCAAAGGCTATTCCTTATGCCTCAGATGTTCTTCCTCTCCACCTTCAATTCTGGAATTCCTAGCTTCTTTCAAAATAAATTTCAATGGCCAGCTACCATGAGATGTTTCTCATCTTCTCTGCAGCTATCACTGTCTCTTCTCCATCACTATCCTCCAACTACTTCATGCTTACTTTTATATGCATTTTGTTTTTGAGAGTCAGTAAGGAAGATTTGGGTTTGTTGTATTGACACATCCCGGCTGAGTGATCCTGGGCAAATCATTGAAATTTCATTGGCTCAGACAATTATTTAAGAGTAAATTTTAGAGAAGGTGCTGATTTTCATTAGTAGAGAGAATTTTCTCATTGGGAATGTCTTATACCTGTGGAGTCACAGGTCTGATATACCTACACACAATTAGATTTATTTATTTGCGTACATGTTGTTTCAGTCTCTTCTCCATCCTGGTCTCCCTCCTTCCATAGAATGTAAGCTCCTTGAAAGGCTATTTTTCTTTGTCTTTGCAACCTTATCACCTAGTATGGTCTCTGGCTCAGGGAAGATGTAAACAAATGCTTGCTGAGTTGTATGGGCATGTCATTTAAACTAGCTACTGATTAGGGAAAGATGTGGCACAAACAGGGAAGTGGGAGAAGGAAAGAATTTTTGGTAGCATTTTTAGTGTGAGAAAAGGCAAAAGATGTGGGAAAGGACAGGACATGTTTGAAAAATGATAAACAGTTCAAGTTGGCTGAAACACAGAGTTTGTGAAAGGGATTACTGGAAGATAAGGCTAACGAGGCAGACTGAGGCTGAATTACAGAGGGCTTTAAATCCTAAATTGAGTTTGGACTTTATTTCATTTGCAGGGGTGTGTGTGTGTGTGTGTGTGTGTGTGTTTGTACATATATATATAATTTCTTATGACAGCTTATTACAATCCTCAGTATAAGTTTAGCAAGAAGAATAAAAGCCTGGATCTAGAGTTGGAAGAAACCTTAGAGGTAATTTAGTCCAACTCCTTCATTATCCCAAGAGGCTAAATGACTTGTTCAAAGTCACACAGGGAGTATAAATATCAGATGCAGGATATGAACCGAGGTCCTCTTCCTCCAGAGCCAGTGTTCTTTCCTATGTACTGAATAGGAAGTGAGTGTTCTGTCACTATTTATGTATTGAGCACATTCAGCTTCTAAAGATTAGGTCAGGGTGAAACACAGATGATTCAGACTACAAAGAGAATTTAGGGACATAGAAACTAAGAATCCGTAACAGCCTTAAAAGTAAGTCAGTAACCTTAAGATTCTTTGCATCCTCCTCCTTCATTCTTCCCACATATGACACATTAGTTTCAGGAGCTTATTCAACGACAAGCTGACAGTAAGGAAATTTTCTAGTTCACTTAGACTCTTCTTACACTCAGTAATCAGGGACAGCTGGGTGAAGGTTGTTACAGAATGAGGGGGGAAAAAAATACTCTAATGGTTCCTTACAACATTACAAACTGGGAGGATGTTTTAAACTTGACATTTCTTCAAGTTACAATGTGTGCAAAATTCTGAGAGAGTGCTGGCTCCCAGAATAGAGTGACATTTTTAAGGGCCTATAACTTCCATTTTCTTTTGAAAACTCCTACTCATTTATTGAAATATGGTTCAATTCTTCCATTTTTATGTCAATTGAAAGATTAACATAAGGATCTGTCAAAAAGTATCAAAAGATACTTTAGGTATCTTTACTGGGAAGGCCAATGCCAGTTATTATGCTGAGCTTTATGTCTGTAGAATTTACATATATAATATAGAAATATTAATTGAAAATTATTCAGTAACATTAAAGATTTAAGAATTTAACAAGATCTAAGATCTAAGAATATCTAAGAATTAAGAACTATTTAAAAACGAAAAGGTAGAGAGGCTAACTATATTTTGTAATATTTCTTATTTGAGCAACATAGGCTCAATTAAACAATAAAAAGAAGATATCAACATTTAATTGCTGACATGGTCATATACGGCCTCAATTTCCTTTATTTCGCTACATTCTTCTGTTCTTTAGCAATCAGGGATTGTAAATGCTTAAGTATATTCTTTGATAGGAAGGCAATAAATGCCCAGTCATTTAGTGGACTTTTACTGACATTTTCAACGCACATATCATTTGCTTGAAGTATTCAGTTTTGCTTATGTTTAGAAAACATTTTTATTTTCAGTTCCTTCTTTTCACAGAAGAAATGTTTATGGACAACCCAGGAAGTAATTTGACTTATTTTCTTTTAGCTAGTGAAATCATTTAAAATGAGGATCACACTCTTAAAATAAAAAAGGCAGTTGTGTATGTGCATGTTTCATAATTATTAGTGGACTCTGATGAATGAAACCACTATTTCCAGCAGGGGCTAGGAGAGGAGTCAGGGAGAATAACAGCAACATCTGAGGCTCAAACTATGTGTCAGTAAATTAACAATACATATTTAGTACCTCCTTGGTGAAAAGAACTCATTGTATGACAGGGTATTTGTGTATAACGGTGTGTGTGTGTGTGTACCAGCTCTTTAGAAAGCTGCCCTGCTTTTGTTCAGCCAAGACTTGCTTTACAAAACTTTGCCTTATACCCTATGAACATGATCCAATATGGCAGCCTAGTATTTCAGAAATGATACATTTCTCCAACTTAGGGAAGGAGAATAGGGCACAAAATCAGGGCACTACATCATTACAATTCACCCACAGTACAGACAAACCTCTCTCTCTCATACATACATATGTATGTATATATTTCATTTTTTAAAACAGGTAGAAAGGAACCTCATATGAAAAAAGTCCCAAAGTTAATATGAAGGCACACAAGATATAATGTAGTTGATAAGATATAATGTTGACAAAAACTTAAATGTCATTTTGTAATGGTTGTGTCTTTGTCTAACATCAGTGGTAAATTTCAAATAGTCTGATTTCAATCATCCCCAAATATTATTAAATAGTTAAATAGCTAAAACTATTTGGAGAAACAACTATGACAATCCCTAAAAATGTGAACAATACTATGACAAAGGTTATAATCCACTTTGTTTATATGATTTTTAAGGATGGTGAGCATGTTATGAAAGACAGCATTTTCTTTTTCCATTGAGGAAACAGGGTATCTACATACGTCACTTCATTAGTACTGTGAGAGCAGGCCTCAACCGATTCTTTGTATCTCTCCATATGGACTAGCAGAGTTTCTTTGGTTCTATAACTATATTAGGTCACATTTCCATAGAATTTTTATAAAGTTTACAGAGTGGTTTTCTTAATATAACCCTGTGAAGTAGGTAGTGGAGTTAGTAGTTCCATTTTACCAATAAAGAAATTGAGGAACATAGAGTTTAAATGACTTGCTCAAGGTCACACAGCTAGTAACACATCTGGGACTACAACCAAATTAAACAATTCCAAATTCATTGATTCTATTCCAAGCATTCAATAGATGTTGACCTACACAAACAAGAAAAGGATCTGTGACACATTTAGCTTAGGGAACTGACAATATGGGAACTCCCTCTATCAATATTGATAAAAATATAATCTATGATTCAATAAATTAGCCCTAGGGAATTGCCTGAGACAGGCATAAAATAGGAGAAGGGTTTTGTCTAGTACTACAAATCTAGTATGTGTCATAGGCAAGATTTGACTTACTAAATCTAAACATAGCATTCCATCTACTACACTATGCTGCCTTTGGAAATATTGAATTAAAGTGTTGAAGGTAGTTAGATTCACTATGGATTCCTAATTTCAAGGTTTTTAAAAAATTATGATTAATTAGAAAATAGTCCTTGATCATGGTCATAGGCAATAATTTTCTTAAGATTTTAATTCATGTAAAGATTTATAATCAGATTTAAAATTAATATTTTGAATTCATACTCTATACATGCATCTTAGACATCCTTGAGCATGTTTTGAGACAGGAACAGGAACGCTTTTGCAAACCATACTGTATGCCATAATAAATCTTCACAGTCCAACAAATGACTGAAAGGTGAAAAGAGTAAAATATCTCTCTGTACCTATTGTTTGTTAACTATTAAAAATTACACGTGATTTTTTTTTTTAGAATAAAATACTGTCATTAAGGCTCTCCTCTAATAAGGTGTTTCCATGGATATGTCAAAATTATACAATGTTCTCTGAGAGATATAAAAGAGATAAGTTTATACACTGACCCTCTAAAGATTAATATAGAAACAAGCATCAAACAGGAAGATATATGGGTCTTCTACCATCATGGGAGATGTCTAGAACAGATGGAAGAGGATTTGATAGATGATGAAGCCTTCCAGATGCTCTCATTTGTGTGTGGCATAATGTTAACTGTGTCAAGCACCAGCACATTATAGACTTTTGCATGAGATCCATAGGAAAGGAATAAGCACTGAACTGTGATTTCATTAGCATGAGGAAGTCCCAGATGAGAAAATTCCCTTTAATAATTCCAGTCAGTATCTCCTCTGAAACTTACAGTTTTTAACAGCTGCCTAGTGTACTGAGGGATTAAATTACTTGCCCACATTCAGAAAAGCATCATGTGACAGAGATGAAAACTGAGTCTTCCTGGACGTGAGGTTGGTTCTATTCACAATCCCGCGGTGCCCGAAGTCACCTTAAGATACTAAAATAACAAAGTTTAAGACCTGGAATGGAGCTTAGAGATTATTTAGTTCTTTCCTCCCATTTTACAATTGAAGAAATTGTCCTACAACTGGGCTATAATTCTGTGATTTGCCAAAAGTCATACAAGTGGCAAATGATAGAGGTTTGAACCAAGGCTTCATGACTCCAAATCCAAGCTCATACCATGTTGATAATCCCACCAGCTAAAACAAGCATGGTAGTAGATATACAGATAGATAGATAGATAGATAGATAGATAGATAGATAGATAGATAGACAGGCAGACAGACAGACAGATAGACAGATATATCGATATATACATATATAGATATCGATACAACAAACAGGACAGTAAGATACTAGCTGCGGCCAATCGTCCTAAAGAGGACATCATTCTCTGTTCTTCTGAAGCTGTTAATAGCTGTAACAGTTTATTCAGATGGTTCAAAATAATTCCCTTGCTTAGGCTTCACAATCCAAGAAGAGATAGTATTATCTCATGGGCTGAATTAGAGGTGTAGAATAATGGTACCACAGTGGAAGGCACAGACAAAACTTGGGAGACTGTGAGTAATGAGGGATTTTACATTTGCCTTATATTATAATTATTTGTGTACTTGTATTATCCCTCCTACTAAATCAAGGGTTCTTAACTTAGACTATTTGCTGAAGTCTATGAATTCCTTCTCAGAATGTTTCCAAATTATAGAGGAAAATTATAGATGTAATTTTTCCCATTCAAGTTCACAGAACCCCAGAAGTAATATAACCATGGACTTTGAGAATCTATTAACCCTCGGCTAATAACTTATTCTCTAGATAAGGATGCAACATTATTTCATTTTTTTTCTTTGCATTTTATATTTGCATGAAGGGAATGAAAATGGCAGGAGGTGAATGGCTGGGGAGGAAGCCAATGGGTATTTGGATACAAAGAATTTAAACAAGTTAAGGATCTTCATCTCTGGAAAAATTGTTAGGGAAATTTCCCTAGCTGGGGGCTAAGAGCTACATGGCGGAGTTTTGCAGCTGTTGTTGTTTTATGAATAGGGCAATGACTGGCATAGCTAGGGTAGCTAGGTGGCATACTGGAAAAGGTATGGATTTGTAGTTGGAAAAAACTGAATTCAAATCCTGCCTCTGATACTTACTAGATTATGTGACACTGGGCAAGTCTTGTTAGATTGTTTCCCAATCTGTAAAATTTGAATGACAATAATACCTGTCTCTTGGGTTTGTTTGGGGGATCAAATTAAACGACATATGTGAAGTGCCTTGCAAACAGTAAATCACTATATAAATGCCAGCTATTAATAATAACCTGGACTAATAAGCTCACTAAAATAGCAGAGAAAGTAATTCATATGGACCTGAGGATGAATTGTCCCTAAATAAGCAAACCAACAAAAAGTTCTCAAGCTTATCTCCCTACAGCCCAGCTAGGTAATCTGAAACATTATGGTGTAAAGCAAGAATCTTCATTCCTTCAGTATGAAAGAAGTGAGGAAAGCAAATGGAGTATAGATGAGGGACTGAGCAATGGTCACATTCAAAGCCAGACCAGTGGGTAGAAACAGATACAGTCCAAGAGGAACCATTCCCTCCTGTTTTAAAATGGGAGAAAGGGAAAGCCCTCTTCATCCAAACTACGCCCTTCACTGACATATCTGCTAGTTATGTAAGTAGCAAATAAAAGGAAAGAGAGCCTAGGACTCCAAACTGGTTTTTAGTCTGGTCAATTATATTATCAAATAAGTGGTATCTTTTGAAAGGAAAAAGAGTCAGATGAGATCTCTTTAAAGCAATGTGAAATAGCCCTTATGAGTCTTGCTCCCTGGGTGATCTTGCTGCATGTATGCACATGCCTTTCTTCCTGTGATGAGTAGTATGGTTCCTGGGAAAACCTTAAATATTATGCTGTACTATAAGCTGTGTGAGGGTTTAAGCATAGAATAACAGAAAAGGCATGGATAATGCTGGTGTTGGTAGCAACAAAGTAGCAACAGCTATGTCCTTCATGGCACCGAGCCCTTTTCCATTGCTTTGTACATGTTAGTGTCAGAGATAATAGAAATCTGGCAGTCAGAAGTCACAGGATTCTTACACCTTATAAATATAGTGAATAATATTTACCCAAGATAAAATGCTTATTACCCCCTCAGTATATTCCTGACTTCACACTCATTAAAGTAAATGACAAAATGTCTCACACATTTCTGTAGGACCATAAAAAATGGCAAATGCAAATGTACAGAGAGATAACTTAATTAAAGGACACTGGTCTTTAGTTTCCTTCCAGCATCTAATTTGATGGACTTGTGTACTCCAAATCTAGGATGGTTCAGTTGCAATTTTTAGAATTTCTTAAAGATATCAGGTAAACTGGAGGAAAAGTCAATTAAGATGTCTTGGAGAGATGGTTAATAAGGAAAGACTATACAATCAGTCCTCAACCATGAACAAATAGGCTTATTTAAACAGAAAATCCTCAGAATGCAGATTAAACGCAACCCAGCTGAACTCTTTCAACATTCCCTTCCAAACAACTTTAAAATAACATCTCAAATTATATTTTGGAGTGGCAAAACCGACAAAAGGCCAGGTTAAGACTTTTTTTCCAGCCTAAGACAATTTGAGAGATTGGCATGAGAGGTTTGTGACAACAGGGTAAAAGCCTTTCTTGAGCCCACAAAGGTGGCAGCAGCAGCAGTAGCCAAAGCAGCAGCAGCAGATCAGGAGTTCTCAGCTCAGACATGACAAGGAGGTCAAACAGCTAGTCTTTGTTGGCACTGGGTCCAGCCGCACTGACTCACATCTCTATCTCTCATATACAATTCCATGTCGCAGCGCCAGAGCTAAAAGGAACACTGGGGGGGGGGGGGGGAAGGGGGTTGGTCACAAGGGAGCAGGGTCGCTAGTCACAATTCCAAGACAAAGAGAGTGCTAGCTCCTATGGCTGCAGGGGTCCAGGGGGCCTTTCTGGATAAAAACAAAGTTTGGAATATGATATTCCAGAAGGCATAGGAGCTAGGATTACAACCAAGAATAAACTATCCAGCAAAACAGAGTAAAATTCTTCAGGGGAAAAAATGGATATTTAATAAAATAGAGTAATGCTTTCAAGCATTCCTAATGAAAAGACCAGAATTGAATAAAAACCTGAAATTCAAACACAAGACTCAAGAGAAGCATAAAAAGATAAACATGAAAGAGCAGTCATAATGGGCTCAATAAAGCTAAACTGTTTACATTTCTATATGGGAAAATGATCCATGTAACTCTTAAGAATTTTATCATTTGTTTATTAAATGGAGTTTACACAGACAGAGGGCATGGATGTGAATTGATTATGTTGAAATGATCTAAAAAAAATGAAGGGATAAGAAAAAGGGATGTATCGGGAGAAAGGGGAAGGGAGAGGTAGAATGGGAAAATTTTTCTCACTCAAAAGAGGCATTGAAGAAAGAGCTTTAGGGCAGCTAGGTGGCTCAGTGTATAGAGCACCGGCCTTGAAGTCAGGAGGACCTGAGTTCAAATACGGCCTCAGACCAAACACTTTACACTTACTAGCTGTGTTACCCTGGGCAAGTCACTTAACCCCAATTGCCTAAAAGAAAAAAAAAAGCTTTAACAATGGGAAGGGAAATAAGAAGGGTGGCAGGCAATGCTAGAACCTCATTCTCATTAAAATTGGTTCAAAGAGGGAAGAATATATATATTTACACACTCAGTTGGGTATAGAAATATAATATTCAATAAGGAAATAGGACGAGAATGGGGATAAGAGAAAAGGGGGCATTCATCATATTAAGGAAGGAAGTGGTGGGAAGCAAAATAGACTTTTGAAGAGCTACAGGATAAAAAGAGAAAGAGAGAAGAAAATAAGATGGAGGAAAATACAGTTAGTAATCATAAATGTATGTGAATGTGAATGGGATAAGCTCACTCATAAAATAAAATCAGATAGTAGAATTGATTAGAAACCAAAAATCTAACAATATGTTGTTTATAAGAGGCTCACTTGAAACAAAAAGACACACACAGAGTTAAAATAAAGGGCTGAGCAGAATCTAATATGTTTTAGGTGAACTAAAAAAATCAGGGATAGCAATCATGATCTCAAAAAAAAGCAAAAGCAAAAAGGGAACTAATTAAAAGGGAAAATCAGAGAAACTACATTTTGTTAAAAGGTACCATAGAAAATGAATATCAAAAATGTTTACAGCAAATTTCTCTGATAAAGGCCTCTTTCTCAAATATATATTGAGTATAAAACTAAGTCAAATTTATAAAAATAAGAGTCATTTTCCAAATGATAAATAGTCAAAGGATATAAACAGGCAATTTTCAGAAAGAGAAATTACAGCTATTTATATGAAAAAAATTCTCTAAATCACTATTGATTAAAGAAAGGCAAATTAAAACAACTCTGAGGGAGGACCTCACACCTGGTTATTGTCCTTCATTCTTGAAGAGGACTAAAATCACATCACCAAGTTAGAATCAAGTTACAGCATGTTTGATTGCAGCTGATTACACTAATATAGTTCAGAATGCTCTACCACAGGTAGGTCACAAATAGTCCATGTGAACATTTGGGGAGGATTCTCTAAATTTGTGCATCTCATGTTTCTTTTGAGGTACTACAATTCTGCTTTGCTCATAGGCCACAGTATCTTCTTTGACAAATGCTGGAGAAGATGAGGGAAAAAAAAGTACACTAATGAACTGTTGGTGGAGTGTTGTACTGGTCTAACCACTGTGGAGGATAATTTGGAACAAGGCCCAAAGGGTTATAAAAATGTGCATACCCTTTGACCCAGCAATACTATTACTGGGTCTGTATCCCAAAGAGGGCAAAGGAAAAGGAAAAGGACCTATATGTACAAAATATTTATAGCAACCTTTTTGTGGTGGCAAAAATTGGAAATCAAGGGGATGCTCATCAACTGGAGAATACCTGAATAAGTTGTGGCATATGACTGTGATGAAGGAGTATTATAATGCTGTGGGAAATAACGAGGGGGTGGTTTCAGAAAAATATGCAAGACCTATATGAACTGATGCAAAGTAAAGTGAACTGGGAGATCATTATGCACAGTAATCACAATGTTGCAATGATGATCAACTGTGAAAGACTTGGCTACTCAGATAGATATAATGATCCAAGACAATTCCAAAAGACTCATGATGAAAAAATGCTATCTACCTCCAGAGAGAGAAGTGATGAAATATGAGTGCAAATTGAAGCAAAATTTTCCTCACTTTATTTTTCACGCTTTTTTAAAAATATGGCTAAAATGGAAAGGTTCTTCATGATTTCACATGTATAATTGATATTATTACTTGCCTTCTCAGTGGGTGTGGGTGTGAGTTGGAGACAGAGAATTTAGAATGCAGAATTTACAGAGAAAAGAATGTTTAAAATAATAATTTTTTTTAAAAAATATTTTTAAAATAAACAGAAAATACTATGACATTAGTCTGTTTCCTTGAAAGGACAGGCAGGGTCTTTGTTCTTTACCTTATTTAAGTTCTAATTTTTTTTAAAAAAAAAATCTATCTTTCTACCCAGGGAAGTGTTCCTCTTACACTTTGTAGGCGTCAACCCACTCTCAACTCCTTACAAATCTAATAATGTCTTACAGATTAGGGCCACTCATGGTTTTATTTCCCCCTCCTTCTATCCACTCTATAAGCTTCTGGCCTAGAATAATGAATTTTGAATTTTATATTCAATCTTACTAGTGTAGTTATCAACAGTGATAACACTCAAAGAAGCCTACAAATGATAAACCACAGGGTGTTATTCTCTTCTAGGCCTCTCCATTTTCAAACTGCACTATAACAAAATACAGCAAATTCTAGGAGGTTGTCTTTGCCAAAAATATGTTTTCGAGCAACTGACAGTTTAGGAAAATATATATGCAGCAGCATCATAAATAAAGAGATAAGTGGTCACAGATAACTTAATAGGACATGTATATTGGAGCACTTTTTGTCCATGTCTACAACAGGTTTATTTTAAGTTTGCTTCATTTCCAGTTTTGTAATGGAGCTACAAATCCACTTTAAAAAATATGTTGGGTCACAGGTTCACAGCCTTAGGGACTGTATATCAGAGATTATCTTCTACAACCCCCCAAATTAGGTACTTGAGGCCCAAAGCAGTTAAGCAATTTTCCCAAGATCATACAAAGCAATAACTAGAAATTATTTTAATGTTCATTTTGGTTTATAATGGGGCTATAACATATCTAAGAATCCCTTTTTCTGAGTTCCCAAGACCTGATTTTTCTTTCTCACTCATATTTGCTTTGGAGATTATTAACTCTTTTCAATACAAGGTATAGACACCTTTGGTTTATATTGTGGTATAGTGTATAGAAGAATATACACCATGGAAAAGAAATATCTGGATTATGTCCTAGTTTTGCTACTTACTAGTTGTATCAACTAGGGCAGTTAGTAGCATAGTGGCTAGAGCACTGGGCTTAGAATCAGGAAGATTCATCTTCCTGAGTTCAAATCTGTCCTCAGACACTTACTAGCTCTGTGACCCTGGGAAGTTACTTAACCATGTTTGCCTCAGTTCCCCATCTATAAAATGAGATGGAAAAGGAAATGGCAAACCACTCTAGTATCTTTGCCCCCCCAAAAAAACAAAAGTTGGACACAAATAAGACCACTGAACAACACTTGTGCCAACTATCTTCTCTGGGACTCAGTACCCTCATTAGTAAAATGGGAATAAAAATATCTGATATTACACATCTTTCAGTATTGTGAAGATAAGATGAAAAAGCATATCAAATTCCTTCGCAAACTATAAGTGCTATGCAATTATACTATTATCGGATCATTCAATTCAGTTCAATTAAAAAACAATAAGTGCCAACTCTGCATAAGGCACTGTACTAGGTACTGAGGACACAAAGATAAGTACCTAGCACGGTACTCATGGAACAACCAGGTAGCGAGCAATTGGTGACATAAGATTGGAGTTTAGGAAACTCACAATATAGATTAAGGACTCATTATATAGACATGGGAGTCATCTGTATAGAGATGATTACTGAATGTATTCAATCTAATGAGATCACCAAGAGAAGGAGTATGGGGAGAGAAGAAAGTTCAGGATAGAACCTCAGGAAACACACACACTTAATGGATAGGAATCAGATTATGATCCAGTAAAAGAGACAAAACGAAGAGTCAGGCAGGAGAAGAACCAAAAGATAAAAATATTACACAAGTGAAGGAAGGAGAGATTATCTTGGAGAAAGGAATAGCTGCTGAGAGGTCAAGTAGAATGAGGACTGATTGACAGAATGCCATTCGTTACCAATTAAACATAAGCAACAAGATGTTTTACATTGAGAGTTCTTGAGGGAGGGCTACAGAATACAAATTCAAATCATTTCAAAACTTTAATCTTTATTTTAATTCTCAGATTTTGAATTTCCTTGGTAAATGTTACATTGGTGATCACACCAAGACATTTTTTAATGGACTACTTTGGATGATAAACTTTGGGGTGGGGAAACATATAAAGTGCTTTGCACACAGGAAGGACTCAATAAATATCTGGGCATCAAACAAATTTAAACATAACAAACATTTTGTAATCCACTCAGCAGCATTTACAGTCATATTTCTAATATCTAACTATTTGGGTAGTTCTTGCAGCTTTGTCATATTTTTCCACTGTTAAGCTAAAAATAAAACAATGACAGTAGAATTAAAATTATTGGGCACAGACTAATTACTTCCCAAATATAATTTTGAAATTCTTGAGCTAATGAAATGCCAAAGAAAAGTGTTCATTATGCCTGCATACTAAGATAATTTATAAAAGGTACTGCATTAAGAATCAGAATAGACTTAATTCCAGTTCAGTCCAGAAAGAACGCAAGTATGCCAATTAACTCTTTTGTTACTGTTTTTCATTTAAAATTGTGCTCCCACATTATGATGCCAACTGGAGGCAAGCCACAGCTGTAAGCATAATGTTTTTGTCAACTTCATTCATGGGTTGCCCTATTCTTGTTAGTCTATCACTTTTTATTTTCTTTAACCAGGAAGCTGAGTCTGATGAGCTACAAAGGCACAGACAAGAGGCAGAGGTGAGAAACCTCCTCTAGATGGTAAACTTTAGGACTAACCATGTTGTTGAAAGTAAATTTAGAATACTGGGAAACAGAGGGCAACAACAAATCCAGTTGGTAGGGTAATCCAAATTAGGGTGCCATAGAAGTGGCTACTAGTTAAAGAAACCTGTCTGTACCACCTTCCAGATGGTGAATTTCTTCTCAAGAAAGGGTTTTCTAATCAAAATGCTAGGCTTTAAATATTAATGTAAGCTTAATATCTCATGTGGTACGGAAACTGGAAACTGAATTGATTATAAATATATTTAAAATAATCTGTAGATATTTTGAGCATCTGCACATCAATTGATTTCTTTTAGATTACTTATCTGTATAACATCTGCCATCATTAAAGAAAAAGTACATATTATCCCCAGAAGTATGGCAGAAATAAAAATAAAATCTATGAGAAGTCACTTAATCTCTGGGCCTCATTTTCCTTTTCTGTAAAATGAAGTGGGGTGAATTCTCTTCAAATTCAGGTCTTCCAACTCTAAGTCTAGTGCTTTTTCCACTACAACAGCATCATGTTTAATGAATGAATGAACGAATGAATGAATGAATGAAAACTATAAGAAAGCCCATAGAGCAGGAACTTAGAAAACACATTTAGCAACTCAGATAAATATGGTGTGGATAAGGAAAAAAATGTTAGAGAAAATTATAATATTTATGCTCATCACAGGAACTCTTTTTCTTAACTTCGGGGTAGGGTGGGGAGAAGAAGCCCATAAAGAACCACTTCAAGCTTTCTCCATATTCAACAAACAGGGAGGATAAGTTAGATAAGCAGTTGAGAAATGTGAGGTGAGAAGGGGCTACATATGGATGCTTCCCATGCACCTTCTCTATGTCTTGGCAATGAATGAAAGATTTCTTTTACTCAGTGTTCCATTTCCTGTGCAACACTAACCTCGTGGGGCAAAGATCTTACTGAAACAATTCTTTGTGGATGCTTCTTAATTTTCTTACATGAAGACTTCACTGATGATTCCAACTTTTTTCTTTTGCAACTACCCATAGTATTCATAATCTCTAGCCTGCATTCTAGCACTTCATACAATCTTTATATCTGAAGAGATCTCAAAGGGCATTTAGTTCAATATATAATTGAAATAAGATAACTTTTACTACCACTACCACCTATAACTAACATTGATAAAACACTTTTAGCTATGCAAACCATACACACATATATACATATATATGTATATATTATCTTAATGGCACCTCCAAATAGTCTTGTGAGATATGCATAAGAGAAATTATTATTCTCATTTCACAGATTAGTAAACGAGACTAGAGAGGCTAAACAGTTTGCGCATGATCATAAAGCTAGTATCAGGGGAAGAATGTGAATACAGGTCTTCCTGACTCTTAAATCCAGCATTCTATCTATAAACCCCCAAAGTAGTCTCAGCCTTTGCTTGAAGATCTTTAGTGACAGAACACCCACTACTATTGGAGGCCACCCACAATATTTTTCTATGACTCTAATTGTTACAGTGTCTTTTCTTATTACCCAAAATCTGCTTCCCTGCAACTTCTACCCATTGCTCCTAATTCAGCCCTTTAGGAACAAGTAGAACAGCTCTCATCCCTCTTTCTCAGGACAACTTTTCAGATACTTGAAAACAGATATCAAGTCTCCTCTAAGTTTTTTCTTCTCCAAATTAAACATCCCTAATTCCTTCAATCAATTCTTACATGGGATGACATGGTAGCCCTTCCTTCATCTCAATCTGGTTGCCCATTTTTAGTAAAGAAGGGAAGAAGGAAGTATAGAAGGGAGGATGGAAGAAAGGAAGGAAGGAAGGAAGAAAGGAAGGAAGGAAGGAAGGAAAGAAGGAAGAAGGGAACTTAGACAATGGTATGAAAGGTATATGAGAAGATACATAGGTTAGTGTGACATCATTATTAGAAAAGGATGACTAAGGATCTTGTGCCCCAAGATTGGAAATTTAGAGAGCACAAATAACATTAAAAAATGAATGTTTCCTTACCTGACAGCTCTAACTTCTTGGTAGGGGTGA